>NW_027492653.1:0-140000 GCF_021521415.1 Bidens hawaiensis
ATTACTATAATTTAACTAAAAAAACTCATTTATTCCTAAAATCTAAATATATTCTAGAAACCACTCGCATCTCGTTTCTCAAATCTATCTTTCATATAATTAAATAATACTTATTCGTTCAACTTTTATTATTTTTTCTGTATCCTTCACTTGCAACCACTCACAACAAAATATAATAAAACAGTTATACAAGGAGACTTTGAACCCCAAATTTGGTACTGCACTATTCATATCCCAGTAAATTTGATGGGGAAGGTGATGTATACTTAAAAACACAAGAATTTTGTAATTTCTGCTAAAATCCAGAGGTGAGGACAAAAATGAGGTTGCTAATGTGAATACTCTTACTCTTAAGAGCATTCATAATCAGTTTTGTGACTTTCAATAAAATTATACTAAAAGTAACTACTTTTTTCTGTCCATTTCAATTCAATAATATTTTTTTTATATCTTTATTATTACATTTTCTCTCTTATATACTTACAAAAAATATTAAAATAAATTATAAATGATGAACAATATTTTATTTAAATTTAACCATGAATGGTAATATTTTCTCTCCTCCACTTACAACCACTGTCCTAAAAATGAACGTTGTGGCCCGCCACCCTAGCCGCGAGCGGCCTGGCACGAGCCACGTCAGCCACGAACACCACAACGCACCATCGCAACCGGCCTTGCGAGCAACCGCGAGCCGGCTCGCGTATGCTAAAGTGGACGTTGAAGGGGAATATCTTTGGGGGGTGTGCGCTAAAGTGCACGTTGAAGTGGAAAATTGATGGTGAATTCCGGCCATCCCGGTTTCCTGGCGACGGTTTAAACCTCTAACGAGGTGTTTAGACTTCATATTAGGGATATATAGCCATGAGTTTGATCAGATTTAGTGGCTAAAAGGATATTGATGAACGATTCCTGTTTTTTTTACAAGAATGTGGAAGTGGCTAGATTTCCGGCGAAATTTCGGCCACCCGCTCCTAGCGCGTGCTATGTCGGTATATAAGCCGGCTAAAAACGGTTGAAAACGGTGGGGTTATAAGTTTTTCGGCAAACTCCAAACTAACTTTGCCACCCGACAATTAGTTATTAATTAAAAATAGATAAAAATAGTTAGTAAATAAATAAATTAGATAATTCGCTTAAGTCGTCGTTCGCCTGAACCACAACAGGCTCAGGCGGTTTATGCAGTGGCTTCAGCAAGTGTCTAGTCGGCATCCAGTCAGCACTGCATGGTAGGGGTGTGCATGGGTTGGTTTGGAGCGGTTTTAAGTCATACCCATAACCATAATCGACATGTCGGTTAATGGATAACCATAACCATAACCGATCCGTTATGGCTTGGTTAATCGGTTTTGAAGGTTATAGCGAGTCGGTTATGGGTTAGTTAACTGTAACAAAAAAATGTAATTGGGCCTATAAGTTTGGTAGCACTAAAAAAATGACATAACATAATCCAATAAAATATATAACCCATAATATCAAAACCAAATATAACAAAAAAAAGACATTATATAATCCAGCAATGAAATTCAAGTTAATTTGATTTTAAACATCGAACCAAAAACTTCAAAATGGTCTAACCATGCAATATGTTTGGTGGAAATAATCTCAAACATATTGTCGGTTAAGTAAATGGGTCGGTTCGATTATGACGGGTTTGGAATTATCTTCAACCAAAACCGACCCGCATTGACGGTTTTTGAAAATTAATAAACTGACCCACCAGTTATGTCAGTTTATCGATTAAAATCAGTTCGATTATGGCAGTTATGATCTGGTTAACGTTATGGCGGTTAAGTTGCTCACCCTTACTGCATGGCACAATGTTATTCGATGAATTCAAAGCCCGACTTTAACAGAAATCTATATTCTAATATAGAGGACCCATTATGAATGCTGCTCTTGGCATGATTGATCCTAGTAGTTTTAATATAAAAATCTTATTTTAATCTTATATCTTTTTGATGCCCAATGCATTTTGATTTTACGCTTCACATAAATTAAGCCCAAAACCGATTTTCTCATAAAACTAAAACCCAAACCAAAATAATAATAATAATAATAATAATAATAATAATATTAATAATACATGTTTTAGTACCCGACTATAGAGTTGATCAAAAAAACGGTTTCTGGAACGAACCGGTGGACCCGAACCGGTTCCTACCCGTTTTTGGTAGGAACCGGACCCTATCTGATTCAACCCGATGATCCGTGACCGGTTCTTGCGTTTCTGAGTGGGGGCGGGTAGGAACCGGAACCGGTTAGGAACCGGTTCTAGCCGTTGGATCGATTAAGCCGTTGGAAATCGTTTTTTTGGCCGTTTTTTGACCGTTGGGGTCAAAAATAGCCGTTTTTTTTGGCTCCCCCAAGCACCCCACTACTAGTATAAATAGGTATTTGGTGTCATGGGTTCATCACAACACTCAAAACGCAAACCCGAACGCAAAAAAATACAAAAAAACGTTATTACAACGTTTTGAGTTCTCTAATCTCTTGTTTTCTCTTCTTCTATATTCATATTTGTTGTTATGGCTGCCTCACAATCATCGGTTGGTCAAGGTTCCAACGCCGAACCAAGTTTCGTTCGTATTGTACCTCACAATCGTAATCAAGAGATTTGGTGCAATTGGGATTTGGTTGAATTGAGTGACCATTCATTGAAGGCTCGGTGCAAGTTTTGTGGGGTTTATTTAAACCCACTTTCGAATTCAAATTTGAAGAAACACATCGAAAAACCGTATTGCAAGGCGTTGAAAAAGAACGTCGATTCGCAACAAACGCAAATGGATAGTGAATGCGGAATATTTACATACCAAATTGATCGAGTTCAAGATCGTATGGCGAAGTTTGTGATTCAAGAAGCTTTGCCGTTTAGCCACTTCGACAACCCTCGCTTAACCGCCATGATTCGAGATACGCTTCAACCACAATACACTCACGTAAGTCGTCATACTCTTAAACGTTATTGTTTAAAATTGTGGAAGAAGGCCAAAGAGGTACTAATTGCATATTTTGAAAATATAAATACGGGAATAAACTTAACTAGTGATGTTTGGTCGCTCCACATGGTCTACCCGAATCTTATCTTGTGTCACCGCTCATTGGGTAGACCGTCATCGTGGGAAATGATGAAACGCACCATTGCTTTCGAACTCTTTGAGTATCCACATACGGGAGATAATTTGTTTGAAATTTTAGATTATGTTATAAAACTTATAAACTAGAAAATAAAATATTTTCAATGGCATTTGATAACGCGTCGAATAATACATCGGCGGTTGATAAATTAAAATTAAAATATACGCCGATTTGCAATGGTGTATTTTTTCACTCAAGGTGTGTTGCACATATCATTAATTTAATCGTGCAAGACGGACTTGCTTCGGATGAGGTTACATCGGTTATAAACGATTTTAGACTAATGCTACATGAAGTTTTTAAGAAAAGTAAAAAAAGACAAATGGATTATAGAAAATTTTGTAAAGATACGGGAAGAAAAGCTTTGGGAGCTAATTGGGATGTACCTCATCGATGGAATTCCACTTGCACAATGTTTCAAAGTGATTTGGAACAAAGAGAAACTTTACAAATGTTTCATTCTAGTCTTGCCGATAATGATTTGGCAATCCCCTTTTCAAATGAGAAATGGGAAATTATCAATGACTTATCGACTTTTCTTGAAGTTTTTAAAACATCAACTACGAAACTATCGGGAACGTATTATCCGACAAGTCCCTTGGTTCTTTCGGAGTTATTTTCAATGGTTAACAATCTTAAAGAATTTGAAAATAAAAGTCCAATGTTTTCAAACATCATATTACCAATGAAGTTTAAATTAAAAAAATACTTTCTTGAATTGCCACCGGTTTTTACTTGCGCCGCCGCTTTAAACCCAATGTTAAATGTTACTGGGGTTGAATGTGTGATAGACGAAATTTTTTCAGCCTTAGATATGCATGAAACTGACCCAAACTTTTCAACAGAGGCAAAAAATTATTTTAATTTGAATTTTAAATTTATATATGACTTTTATTTAAGTAAATATGGGTCAAACATACACATGCCTATGCCGGGGGGGTCTTCATCAAGTTCAAGTGCTACTAGAGTACGAGATCCCATGATTAGCCTTATGAACACCGTTCGCAACGTAACGGCTAAAAAACAAAGGGGTAACACCCCTTCAAGCGAACTAGGAAGGTATAGTGCAAATGATTACTCTACCGGTTTATCCGAAGAGGAATATGGCACTTTTGATGTTTTTGCTTGGTGGAAGGTAAAGGAAACCGAGTTTCCGATTCTTGCCACCATGGCCCGTGATTTACTAACCGTCCAAGCTTCTACGGTAGCTTCGGAATCCGCTTTTTCTCTTAGTGGCAGGGTAATATCGGTGAGAAGAACAAGACTAAATTCGGAGTCGGTGGAGATGTGCATTTGCTTAAAGGATCACTTGGACTCAATCGATCGTATTCAACACGTAACCACTCTCGAAGATGAAACACCACTTGATGTTCGAGTGCACGACGAACAAGAAGGAATTTCTACAAGTAATTCCGAGGAAGAAGTCGCCGCTCAATAATTACGACGAACAAGAAGGCTTTTCTAGAAATAATATGTCACAACTTTATATTTATAAGTTTAATGTTTTGTTAGTTTGTTTTTGAAGATTTTAAAACATGTAACCTTTTTTTTTTGAACTTCTTAAAGTAAATAAAATGAATTTTATGTTAATTGTTTTGTTTATTTTTCATGCTATACAAATACGAATCGTAGTTTAGAATCCAAATCGCAAACGAAAAACGAAAAAAAAAAAAATTTTACACTGTAACCGGTTGGTTCCAGTGTAGGAACCGGTTTAGGAACCGGTTAGATAGGTTAGGGGTCCGAGGGTGGGAGAACCGGTTCGGTTCCCTAACCGGTTCGAGCCTGGAACCGGTTTAAAAGGGGCTTTTGAATATAGGAACCGGTTCCGGTTCCTAGTCCCAAACCGTTTTGAACATCTCTACCCGACTAAACACCCGTGAATCCATCATATTCAATGGAACCGAGGGTAGTGAAACTGAAGCCTGTGGAAGCAACACCAGAGACCTTCAAAGACTTCGGTCAAGTGATTCAGCCGTCACGTGACGGAGACCACTTCGGTCCTCACGATGCTCAGCTCGACCTCTCTAAAGGCACCCCTAGGTTAGTGTTGTTACTTGTTAGTTAATATGATGGATTTCAATAGGTTATTATCGGTTAACCGGTTAATAACCGAACCGAAAAGATCACATAGCAAGGGATTTTCCCCTTTGAAATCGGTTAGGAACCGTAACCTTTTAGTGATAATAACAGGTTTTGACCGTTTGACCCAAACCGGTGTCTGTATGTAATTAATATTCCAGAAACTAGTTAACCGGTATATTTGCACCGCTAGATATGAATTTGTTTGGTTTTTTAACTAAGCATATGAGGAAAAATATTGGACCGATATTTGAGAGATCGGTTATTTAGGTAGGATAATTTTAATATCATATATATATAAAGGTGTGTTGACGTACAATAATTTCTTAACGCACATTAGGTACGCGAAATACATTCAAGGTTAAAAAGCATAAAACGTTCAAGCCAAATTCCCACCTTGAAAAGTTCAAAGGTTATCAAGTTTAAAATTTAAACGTTCTGGCAAAAGAACTTAAACGTTCAGGCTTAAAATCCTGATACATTCAAGGTTAAAACTTGTCATTCAAAACTCAAAATTGATCGATTGAAGCTTCAAATTGATGATTAATTGAATCAATCTCAAAGATTAACCGATCAATTGGCTTCAATTTCAATTTCAATTTTTATTAAACAAAAACCTGTGAAACAAGAGGAGCGGCGCTCGTGTTTTTCCGGCGACTTGCGGGACCCTCGTTGTCGACTACGGTGATGGTGAAGGAGGTGTACTGATGCCGGCGGGTGGTGGTGGAGACAGATTGTGGGAGAGGGATGACAAATGAGTGTAATTGTGATTTAGGGATTCTGAAAATCAATGTCCCGCAGTGTCGCGTACGTAACGTACGATAAAGGATTATTGTATTATATATATATATATATATATATATATATAGGGGATGGATCATGCGAGAAGTCAAGTTATAGCGAGAAGTGCGAGAAATCAATCTGAACCATTGATTAACATTGGCTATGTGTAATCAATGGATTAGATTGGTTAAGGTGAGGATACCAATTTACCAAGAATTTAATCAATAAGGGTAGTTAGGTCTTTGATTTGTGGAGTGTTTAAAGTGTAACTTAAATCATTAATATCATTTATTTCTTATTATTACTAACTAATTGAAAGTTACATGTAAATTTTTTAATTGATACTATTAATCAAATTAATGTTAAACAAATATAATTTTAATCAAATACCATAATGTCTTCAATTATATTTTTTCAAATCCAACAAATATCTTGTATTGCCTACACATATTCATATATTGTGTATGTGAAGTCATGAATGTGTACGTGAAAATTTTACAACTATAAGCTATTAATATGATATATTATTTATTATATGCACTTTAATGTGAAGAATAAAAAATAAAAAATAGTTCATTTTATACCGTGTAGGGTTTATATGTATTGTGTAGGTGGTATCATGAATGTGTATGTGAAAATTTTACAAATTGAGGTTATTAGTGTTATCCGTTATTTATTATATGTAGTTTAATGTAATAAATAAATGATTATTTTGTATTATGTAGGTTCATATATATGTACTGTGTAAGTGATATTTCGAATTTTGTATGTGTAGCTTATATAGTTGAGGTTATTAGTGTTATCCGTTATTTATTATATGTAGTTTAATGTAATAAATAAATGATTATTTTGTATTATGTAGGTTCATATATATGTACTGTGTAAGTGATATTTCGAATTTTGTATGTGTAACTTATATCGTGTGTAGGTTCATTTATGTACTATATAGGTGGTATTTTGAATTACTTGTGTACTTTTTATCGTATGTAGGTTCATGTATGTGCTATGTATGTTCATAAATTGTATCGTGTATGTGGTATTCTGAATTCTGTATGTATAATTTTTATCATGTGTAGGTTCATATATGTACTGTGTAGGAGGTATTTCGAATCGTGTACGCATAATTTTTATCGTGTGTAGATTTATTTATATACTGTGTAGGTGCTATTTCGAAGTGTGCATGCGCCATTCAGATAAAAATATTGAAATTAAAAATAAAATGAAATAGATGTATATTTGTTTGTTGATAATCTATAAATAGAACAATATCGATTATGGGAATTTGAATTATGAATATATTATAATAAAGTATGGTTAAATTCAAAATTAAAAAAATGGTTGTTTGTTCGTTATAAAAAGAAAATAATAATAAAAACGTAGATTTGTTTGTTGATTTGTGTTGATATGTGTTTTATCTTATGTACGAGAGGTTAGAACACTATGAGGTTGGATCAATTGCAAAGGTGTTAAATGATTTTGGAGATAAAGATAAATAAGAATTTTAAAAATTCATTTTATGTTACTTTTCATGAACCTCATAAGTTTGATATGTATTATACTTATTTTAAAATGTTGGATTTCATGTACAGCATATATAAATAATTTCATGTTTTAATTGAGTAACCTCTTGCAAATATTTAAGAAAAATAAATATAAATTGTTATTTGAAACATCCTGCAACATTTACTAGTTATCATATACACAAATTTGTGGAGATTACAACTATACCCTTCTATATAAATTAAAGATAAAATTAAAAGAAAAATTATGATTGGTTATAATGACTTCTCGCACTTCTCTCCCTAAAAACACTTCTGAAATGAACCTAATCCTATATATATATATATATATATATATATATATATATATATATATATATATATATATATCAATTTAACACTAATAATTCCGTATACTCATCAACCATTACCAAATTAACCTTTTGCAACTTACAAAACTAATCGTAGCAAGTAGGAACTGATTAAGACTTAAAATACTAACATTGGTTGTTTGGTAGCCTTTAAATGGTCATTAAGAGGCTACCTCTTAATGGTTCATAGACACTTAATGGTTAAGAGGTAACCATAAGTCTGAATGGTTAAGAGGCGAACTCTCTTAACCATTCAGACTTAAGGCTATCTCTTAACCATAAGAGGTTGTGAACCATTAAGAGATAGCCTCTTAATGACCATTAAGGTTCACTTTTAGACCATTGAAGCTTATAATTAGTTATTGTTTGAATTAGAGATTTGAATAATGAATAACCATTATTAGCTGTATAAAGTTTTAATTGGTAAAATCTAAGGATTACATTTGCTGGATAATTGATTAAAAATATGGAAACAGCTGATAACAATGCAATTGTGACAATAGTAATTAAACAAGAAAAAATTTTAACCTGCAGAAGTTGTATGCGCGGTTTCGTACGCATTAACTAACGGTAAATCTTCAATTTGTTACTAAACTAATATTGTTTAATGTATGCTATCAGATTCCATATTATGCAACTGCAAGATCAGCCTCTAAGGTTTTCCAGCACAACACATCATGCAAATGTGACCCAATGCCTCGGTTCAATTGGTGGGGATGGATGGTATCTAGGAGTTGCTAAGCCGTCTGTTGTGGATCCGAATCAGGAACACAAGGGTGATAATGTTTTGAAAGTGCGCAGTGGTCACTTTTTTGTGCCTCCTGCTGTTGACGGTGTTCAGGTCTTCAAAGTCACTGGTTCAAAGTTTTTGAAGCTCCACCGAGGGACTTGGCACGCTGGTCCATTGTTTAAAGCACACACGATGGATTTCTATAATCTTGAACTCACCAATACTAATGCAAGTACTTGTACTCGGCACTTAAATAACATTTCATGTTGGATTGTTGTATAATTTTGTTTGATTGTAGTACAGGCGGTGGATTTTACAAGCTATAATTTCAAGAAACGAGAGGCGACTATGTTTGTTATTGATGACTAGTTGATACTAACGAAAGACAAGTCGAAGAAATTGACTATAATTACTGTGCATCTACATGTTGGCACCCTGTTTGTTTCATTTGCAAAGTAAATTTATGTGTTACTTAATGTTTGTTGTATGTGTGTTTTGAAAACTTCCTATTTGTTTCATTTGCAAAGTAAATAGCATCTGCGTGTTAATATGATCGAATGGTTTCCTAACGTAATCTTGTGAAGCATAAGCAGTGATTTACATGATCCCATAGGTTAGCAGGGTACCGACACGAACCCATGAGCTTTCGAGTAACGGTTTTTATGGTTACCAATAATCATCTGATCTAACCAATTTATCATGTGATAAGAGAAAGTTGATTGTTTATTTAGAGTAAACTGCGGTTTTCATCCATGTGGTTTGTCTAAATTTGCGGTTTTAGTCTAATAGTTTCAAATCTGCGATTTTCGTCCTTGTGGTTTCATTTCACTTGCAATTAAATCCAACCCCACTAACCACGTTAAGTCTAATCGTTAAACACATCGGCATTCCCCTCACGTGAGGGGGGTAGTTTTGTCCTTTTTTTTCCCCAAATACACCTCAGCACCTCACGCGAGGGGCTTGTGAATTAGGGTTGGGGTTTATTTGGGAGAAAAAAGACAAAGATGCCCCTCACGTAAGGGGCACGCTGATGGATTTAACGGCTAAACTTAACGGGGTTAGTGGGGTTGGGTTTAATTGAAAGTGAAATGAAACCACAGGGACAAATATCGCAGATTTAGAACTATTGGACTAAAACCGCAGATTCGGACAAACCACATTGACGAAAACCATAGTTTACTCGTTTATTTATGTTATACTGCAAGTAAATCAACAAATGGTGGATACAAGTAACAAGTATTCTTGCATAATTTTGCAAACAATACAACAATTGAGATCGAATCTCCAAAAACTTGACGTCCTAGCGATCATAACAGAATCCATCATCAAAAACACGAAACAAAAAACCCAATCACACCCACGACATAACCTTTGCTTCTTTCTATGTATGTTAAAAGACAAAACTCGATTATTGAGCTTTGTCTTCAGCTTGAGATACGACTTCTTCGGCTAATTTTGATTCAGAACTACCACTGAAAACCCCTGTACTCCCCTCATCTGCAGCATCCGTAGCTACACTGTTGTTTTGGGTTTCAACCGGTGAGGCTGAAACACCCACCCCTTTCGCAAGACTCGTATACATCAACACAAGTTGCTTATAACTGTTCAGCAAATCTTCCACATCACCTACAGTCAAATCACCCGCACGCGAGTACAGATAAGGGAAATTTTTAAACTCTTTAATCGACGTTTCATCTTTCAAAATCATGCTCGCTCCTTTTGTCTCCAAATCTGAAACCGATGGGATCTTGCTCACTGGCTGGTCTTTCACGGTTGACTCTTCGGTTGTTGACTCGGCTGCAACAGTACTACTGTTTTCCTTCTTAACTTCCTTAGGTTCTGGTATGCTTTGACTTTGACCGCCATCATAATCGCCCGATAATCCATAAATCAGAGCTTGAGCCGACTCCATATTCTTCTGAAACTCGGTTTCGTCCATTGAAAGTGATTCACCATTTATGTTCATAACAAACGACTCTGCAGATAACATGTTTGTGAAGAAATAAGCCGCTTCTCCAACTAGTCTGGATTCCCGCCTGTACCTTTGAATGTACAACAGATTTGAGTGCAACTGAGGCGGGTTTGCTTTTATGGTAACATAGATAAGAACCGGAAGAAACTCATCAGCGCCAGGTAGACTTTCATTTGTATCAGTCGAAGCATTAAACAGCAAGTTGCTAATAACTTTACAGCAACTTAAGATACACACGAGTTTGTCACGTGGCGCCTTGTAAAGATTAATTTTTTGTAGCTCCTTTTGAGCAAGCAACCATGATGTCTCATTTTGATACGCCGGTTTAATATCCAAGTGTTCGGGTCGAATGAATTGCTGAACTAAAGCCAACTTTTCATAGAGTTCATCGTCTACTTTTGCATCATCCGGATGTGAAGCAAAGACACGCGTGAATAATTTTGTCATGATGTATTTCTCGAGCCCTCCACCTGCACTTTCTAACTCTTCTTCGGACCGGCCCGCCCAAAGAGGGTGGGCCCGGAAAGCAGACTCCATATTGCCAAGAAATTCTTGTACGGCTGCACTGTCTTTTTCAGGATCTGGGGGGTTATTTGAGAAGGACACAATGAAGGTTTTTATTGATTTCACAAATTCTGATGCGGATGGATGTCGCATACGTTCCAAGAAGTCGTGCCATGTCAACGGAGCAGTTGAGGCACTAAAGGGCTCAGCATTGTCCATGATGATAATCAGGCTTGAAGATTATCCGCTTGTGAAATAAATCGATAATGAAACTTGGCCCTGCACCAACGTGTGATTAACTGATCATAGATACATTTTTCGCAGTGATTCTACGTTAGATATGTAAAGTGATTGTTGATGGTATTAATCAGCTTACCACCCAACCGAAGAACGTAATGATGTATGGTAAAGAAATAGAATGTAAGACCGTAACAGTTAGTATACTAAAGAGGATGCATATCAAGCTTGCAATATATCCACTATAAATATACCAACTATCACAGAATTACCTTCTTCTTCTATTACTATGCACTATTTCATACTTCATTACAGTAATAAACTAATTAATACCTTCAATAATCTTCTATATGTATAAACACTATTACAATATTTCCATTCCTACATAATACATTAAAGTTCAAAAATGCACATGGGTAATCTGTATATGTTTAGCATCTGTTTAACTAATCAAGATTCATTGATTAACTAACTAACAGTATAGATCAGGTACCTGGGTCGCATCCGAATTGAAGCCAAACGAATTCCAGCAAGTATTGATTGAACGGCTCAGTGAGGCAAATGATCGAACACTTGGTGGGCACCGATGTGATGATGTGTTTGGCGTTAGGGGAATTCGAGTCGGATCTTGTGGTGTTTTGGAGTCGGGGCTAGAAGACGAGAACCCGAACCCGGTAGTTGTTGGGTTTCAAGCGGTCTGATCTGTTTGTTACTTGATAAATGAACAAATCAATGACAAAATACACTAGCAATGCTATGTAACAATGCAACATTTTTTTTAATGGCCAAGAATCCTTCCAATGGTCTAATGGCTAATTTACTATATTATAATACACTTGTTTTTTATCCCGGAAAAACTCTCATTTAAGGCCAACGTCTGTGAACACTCGTCTAAAGGCACGACAGTGCGGTGAAATAAAACTCATTTAGTTCAAGGATTCAACTGATGAAAGCCACCTAATAATCTAGTCTTCCATGTCTCTGGAACTAAATGCTGCTAGGTCACATGGAACACAAAGTCTCTTCCTTACCACTCCACCATTAGCTCATTGACGAAATTGTAACATTTGAATTTCAATTTTTAAAGTTTAGATATTATTTTTAATTTTTATTATAATAATAATTTAAACAAATTTGATTAGTAAAATATTATGTTACCTTTGAATTTCAAAATTTAAATTTAACATATGTTTTAGTTATAATAAATTTAAATAAAATGGAAGGGCACCGAACCAGGAAGCGACATGAAAACTGGTTAACAACATAGACAGATTGGAAGAGCGAGATGGAAGGTCATGTGGCATGACGCCACCGACATAACCACCAAACCTTAAGTATTGCCCAAAATATTCAAGATAAATACATCTCACCCAGACCCCATATACATATAAAGATCAATATTCAGTCAATCCCTTGCAGTTTTATCTCACTTCTACTTCTCGTGGGGCATTGCGATAGGAAGGAATGCCTAGTATACTACTTGAGCCGAGTGATCACAGGTCCGGGGACAACGTACTCAATTATGGAAGGGCATTGCCTCATATTAGTCTTTGTTACTCAGAAGTTGCGTCACTACATCATGTCCTTCACAGTTCATATTGTGACATGTGACAAGATGTGACCCAATCAAACACTTAATGTCTTGAGCTATACTATACTCATATTGAGAGTTGCTCAGCAATTCCTAACTCTAGCAGATTATCAGAAAGTCCAAATATAAACAAATTAATGATAAAAGTTAACCATTCAAAAAATAGATTTGGGCATTCTAGGTTCTAATAGATTTGTGAAAAATTTAGTCTAAAAGTCTGTTTAATTGATAAATTGTCCATAAGTCACAAAATTCACCATCGTAATCAAGAATTCAAGAGTCACATGTCTAAGGGTACTCGTCTTGAAATAAGATATGTATTATTATTATCATTATTACTACTATTATTAAAAACTAACTTTTCACCCACTAACAAAATAACTATTCATCAATTGTCTTAAGTTTTTATACATGTGGAAAAATAACTATTCATTAATTGCCTAAGTTTTATACATATGGTAGTAATTAGACAACCTCTAGGAACAATAGGTAATTGCTCCACCTAAGTCTGTCTTCATCCTACAATCCCCACATCTAATAGTATGAGTTATATAAACGAATTGCATGCCCGCTTTACTATATACTCAAACGCCCGTTGTCTTATATACAAGGGTTATTCTTCATACTCGTCTTAGGTATTAGAAATCACGAAGACGGACCGAGACAAACACGATATAACACGTGACATCACCAGCTCACGCCTAAAAGGTGATAAGGATGTGAGCCATGAGGCAATTTATTGGCATATTGTTGTTTTCGAATGGTGAGATTATTATGATGTGGCCACTTATTATGCTAAGTGATGCTTTTTGCTCTCCAATGCTACTTGCCAAAATAAGTGAGAAGGGATGAGCAAATTCTGTATTTGTAACGGTACTGAATCGGTACCAAAGTTTGAGTTTTGATATCGATTCAGTACCGTTATTTCCCGAATTTTAAACCTAATAGTTCTGTACCGGTATTACACTTTTCAGGATCGGGATGGAACGGCTATTTTAGAAGCTTTTAAACGGCTATTTTAGAAGCTTTTAAGGGACTGAAGTTTTTAAACCCGCAATCTACTGCGCCAATCGCATCTAGAAAGAAAGCGAAGATATTGCATGATTTTTTTCTTGCAAGCGCTATATGTGTTACAGGAGTATCACTTGTGTTGTGTTAACCGGTTATAAAACTTTTAGTTTTTGTGTGGAATAGCTGAGACGCAATATAATCTAACCCACAAACGCTTAAAATTGTGTCGTGTTTCACATCGATTGGTTTCAAAATACACTCTTTTCTTAATTTTGTGGACGTTCTTTCTCAAAACAAGTCAGAAGATTTCTAACTAGCTAGGTTTGTTAAACGTGAGTAATTAATGAAGACAAAAACCTTTTAAAGCTTATGGAACAAGTTAAACAAGTAACCATGTGACATTTGATCATAAAGTTGCAACCATGGTTAAGTTCTAACATACATGCATATATAAATAAATATAAACTAAAACATTATGGACAAACAAAACCCAAATCCTTCCATCAAATCACTGCACTAATTATTAATTAACTTCTAAACAACCAAAACATAAATTGCGTACATTATTCCCGGAACATATCCCAAAACCGTCAGCAATAAGCAAATCCAGAACTCCACCTACAATTTAAAGTAAAACACTCCCATCAAATTTCAAATTCTATCTTTTTCAAATGCACTTTGACAGTATCAGGTTCTTTCAAATGCACTTTGAAAGTATCAGGTCGAATTCTATCTTTTTCAAATGCACTTTGAAAGTATCAGGTTCGACCGACACGATTGTTTTTCGCGTTTTATACACCAATTAAACGCGATAATTTCGAACGAACCCATTCTCTTTTTTTTACAATTTTAGAACCCATTGGTTTTATATAAAAAAAAAAAAAAAAAAAAAAAGTTAAAAATCTATTTCCTATGAATACAGTAGATTAGTACTAAAAAATAAGTGTAAAGCGATTAGTAGACAGAAACCATTTAATTTGACATCGGGTTGTTAGAATCAAAGTATGCAAGTACCGAATAATACTGACACTATAAGAAAATTTTTCTAGCTTCGTCACTGTCAAAAACCAGATCAACCCAAAAATGACCCACGATCCATAATCGACCACGTAATTTACGAATATGAATGAAATTCAAATGGAGGCTTGAATCATTAATATCACAATTTGAAATTAAAATGAAGATTAGTTTAAAGAAATAATATTATTAGAGATGTGACTTACACCACAACCATATCGAAGAAACACGCCGACAGGAGGCAAGAGGACTGCAAGTATGATCTCCACAAATGTTTCAGTGCCCATGTTTGATCCGATGTTATGTTATGTTGTCTTTTGTTAAAGTTTTGAGGTGATGTGTCTTTTGGTACGGATCTATAACGGTTTTCTAAGATCAAGTGTACTGTTTTTTGGAATGTAAACGAGTACGTGTCACGTTTTCATGTAGTATTTGACACGTGGATATATCACTGGTTTAGTACGTGGAGTAGTAGGGGACACGTGGCCATTGCCCATTTGACCCGGTTGGATGGGCATTGTGGGTTAACTGTAAAAGTTATTTTTAGGAAAAGGAAGTTAAACAATTTAGAAAAATCAAAAAAAAAAATCATATTTTATGTTGGAAAAAATATGGGTAAAATATGGAAAAAAAGTGTTTTTCTTTTACGTAAAAAATGCATTTTTTTTACATTTTAGACATGATTAAATTATATGTCATGGTTAAATTATATGTAACTGCGGTTAATATAATTCCTAACTATTCATTTGCGTTCTATGTTGTGAGAGCTTCGTAACGAAACAGACAAAAGATGAATCAGATATCGATGTCCGAAGTTGAGTGCGTGGAATGTTAAAGCTGTCAACTTTAACAAATAAAATGAAAGAAGTTGTAACGTGTCCCTATTATTGGAGAGACAAAACATTGAATGGTTTATAAGTGAGAGGCACTCTTCACTAGCCTTCAAGAGTGCACGGGCACACACGTCCTTATAGCATGCCGACCATTTTTGTTTTTAACTTGGTGCGTCGGGTTCGGTTCGAAACTTGATGATTGTGACGCGCTAATGGTGTGCGCGTTTCACTGGTCCATGTACAGGTCACGTAAATATGTGGCATATTTGATTAGTCGGGACTCGCAGAGTGGTGCCCCAGCACGCACGACTTGTCGGTAGCGGTTTCGTGACTATTAAGTGTCTCTACCAAATGCATAATATAAGTGAATGTTGAGTGTCCCTATTAATACATCATATGAAAGGTTTGGAGTAGTAATTGAATTGATTAACCTAATAAAAGACATTAAAGATGTTTAATGTCACTTATTATGATAAATAAATTTTTGTTATTTCTAATATTACATACTATAATATTTAAAATTTTCCTGTATTTTAATAATTTATTAAATACTTAATTTTAAATAATTACCCGCGTAGTCTACATATCTCGAGCTAATTAACAAATAGTTCAATATTTTTTTTATTTTAGTTATATGTTTATAATCAACTAACTTAACCTGATAGATTATAGAAATTTAAAAAGCCAAAAGATCCACCCAATCTTCAAATTAGTTAAAAGATTTATACTCAAAATACCAATGTATCAAAATCCTATAAAATATAAGATCAATTTTAATTGATATTCATTACAATAATTCCTATTTTAAAATGTCTTGCGAGATACAAGTTAATTATAGAATGAGAATGATGAGAAACAAAATGAATCTAATTAGATACGAGGATAAAACTAATAATAATAATAATACGTTAAAAATTAATAGAAAAAAAAATGTAAATTAGATAAAATTTAAAAAGAAAAGGAAATAAAGAAGAGTTGGTCATAGCAGATCAAATAAACTAACTTTGGTCTGAAAAGCCACTCTACCCCCTCCTCTTTTGTTATTTGCCACTTTTAACCACCTTCCTCTTCACCCAACTGTACCTATTCAACAGCCAAACACACTGTACTTGTATCATTAGTAGTTCTCAACTGCTCAAAGTACAACTGTCACGGCACATGGTACCATCAAAATAAGTTCACTTTGAAATAGAGGGACTAAATTTTAATACTATACATATGTTAAGGGGCCACTTATGCAAATTATAAGAATTAGGGTTATTGGCCAAGATTAATTCCAACTCGGGAAATGTTTCCTCACAATCCCTATCAGTGTTGTAAAAATCCCGACTAGGCACCGATTAAACCCACTAGTCTTCACCCCACCGACTTGTCGCCTGTTAATCCCATTTGTTCAAAATCGGTCAAAATTGAGAATTTTATACATAAAATTTGGAGTATGTGTATATTTGAAAATTTGCATATAAATTCCAATCCGATTAATTCTGACTAATCCCTAATAATCCCAATTAACTGCTAGTGCCTATCCCACCGCCCGAGCAGCACGTAACGACTTTTGCAATACTGATCTCAAGTTTGAACTTTTTTCCTCCAGTAATCCCACACTATCTTGTTGGCTTTTTAGCTGTTCGAGCGTATTTTCACTAAAAGTTAGTGTGAGATTGATAAAGAAAAATATATTTAAAGTTAGGGATGTCTGAAAATATTTTCTGAGTTGGGATTAATACCGGCCAATACTACCTAAGAATTATAAAACTTAGATAACCCATGTGTCATGTGTGTGTGTAAGTGAAGGATGAGCATGCATGAACCAACTTGTATTATGTTTGAGTTTGACAGGTTGGAACAAATAAGTATTGTCACCTTTGGAACCATGTGATTCTGCCACACCCTTACTGGCAAAATCATCAAAAACATTATGTCCAAAAGGAGCATATTTGCATGTGACATTAATTTAATATTATTATTATTATCTTTAATTTACACAACATTAAAAAAAAAACATTACCCACACAATAAATATGATATACTTTTCAAGTTGGTTTACTTTATAATGGCAGTTATGGAACTCACTATAATTTATACATCACAAAATCAAGTAGTATCACAAACAACAGAATAAAATATTAATATTAAATATTAAATTATTAATATACCTGGAGTTGGAGCAATTTGTGTGGGCTTTGAGTAAATGGCAGGAGCAGCAGTCATTGGGCCAGCAGATAAGAATTGGGCCGGTAAGCCCATTGCTTGAGATTGATGATGATATGGATACATAGGATACATTGGCATCAATGTATGTGCACCTTGACTAGGATACATTACATAGTGTCCTCCACTCATGTAGGCCCTACCTGTATACCCTAATTTCTGTACAAATACAAAATTTAATAAATAATTATTTTTAAAAATAGTTGTGTACTATAATAAAATGTGATTATGCAGTTGTCATTTATAACTAAAATGTGATCTGGATCCACTTACATGATTGTAAGTGACATCAGTTGCCGGGAAATATGTCGCGGGAGCGTAGCCATAGTAAGGCATCGAGGTCTCGTGGTGGTATGGTGACGCAGGTGTAGGCGTTGGTGGATAGTACCATTGCACGTGACGAGGAGGTGGCGTGATCGCCCCTGCGGATCTTGGTCCCACAATCACATTAGGCCCTACAATTAAAAATCCAAAAAAATCCACCATTTGATTTAGAAAAAGAAAAAAACACGCAATTCTGTTTAGTTTCTTACTAGATAGTTTTTTATAATACAGCTAATGTTATAAAAAAATAAATTAAACCTAATGAATTGAATATGTACCATTTTGCTGGTGCCGTGGCGGTGGTGGTGGCGACGGCAGTGTGACGGTTAACATTCTCGGGCGACGAGCACCAAGTGAAGCCAGATTACAATTCGCACGACGGCCATTAATCACCGGCGTCGGATCCTCACAAGCCTTCTTCGCCGATTCCGGTTCCTTAAACGTCACCTAATGCGCACAATATCGTAAACATTAAATAAAAAAAGAAAACGTTAACCAACTTATTCTTTTAATATTAAAAAAAAAAGTAGCGTTTACATTAACACAGAACCCGCTAGCCCTTAGCTAGCAAAAGTCTTTTTTTTTTAATATTATATTCATATATCTTGAAGTTATAACTTATAACATTATAATAGACAAAAATAACAACATATGCTTACGAAGCCATATCCTTTGGATCGACCGGTGGCTTTGTCATTGATAATAACGGCTTCGAGGATATCACCGTACTTCTCGAAGTGATCTCTTAGTGTCTCTTTCGGAGTCTCCCATGCTAATCCTCCGACGAAGACTTCGGTCAACGTGGTGTCACCAAACGGTCCTACTAGTGTTCCGGCATTGTTGTGGCTCATCATTGTGATTCGGTAGACAGTAAAAGAAGGCGATTGTTGATGTGAAAAAAATGGTGATTGATTGGAATATGGAAAGAAAGAAGGAATAATAATAAGGGAAGAGATCAGAAGAGTCAATTGAAAGATTGACTGATTTATTTATTTATATATATAAAGGAATTGTGTGTCTTTGTGTTTAATATGTGTGAGAGAGGTGACAGCTAGACCAAGATGGTGCTAACCTTGATACATGATTAAATTTTTATAATATTATATTTTTTAAAGATCATGAATAAAGTCCGGCTATTCAAGGTAATCCAATAACAAAAGACGAAGCGCTGGATAGCCTAAGCCGGTTATGTCATGTTCTGGGGATAACCTAGCGCCAAAGGCCTAATACGGTAAAACCCGACTGAAATCGGATTCGAACTTGAAATCTTGCAGCATGCGGCCTAAATGTTTACTTGCCTTCGATGCTAGTTGAGTTAAAGCTCATTGTATTTTTCATAAAATAAATAATCTTATAACCAGATCATGTACAAAATGGAACCGGTTCCTGTCTGGAACCGGGTAGGAACCGGACCCGACCGGTAGACAAATATCAGGAACCGGTTCCAATGGCTATATTACCGTTTTTAGACCGTTGGAACCGGTTTTGAATGTTTATACCCACCCCACTTCCTATATATAGACGTCCTAGGTTTAGAACTTCTTAACCAACTCTCCTAACTTGTTAAACACTTCAATTACTTGTTAATCCACTTGTTAAAACACTAACCATTACCAATGGCAACCAACGACGAAGTTGTTATGGTTATCGACACCCCGAGATGCCCCGAAGTTTGGGTTCACTATGACCTGTGTGTCATGACCGACACACAGGAGATGGCGCGATGCAAATACTGCAGCAAGTTTTTGAATGCGGCATCGAATTCCACCCTTCGAAAGCATACTAATAAATATTGCAAGGAAAAAAAAGTATTTGGATGCCAAAAAAGGAGAAGCCGGGGAGTCGTCCGGCTCTACAAGTCAAGCCCCCACCGCCGGTAACAAAGCTTGATGGTCGTAGATGGCGGGACGAAAACAACGAACAATGTTTGTTATTTTTAGTTTTATGTTTAATAATGTCTGTACTTAATCGTTTTGCAATAATGTTCGTTGTGTTCTATAATTATATATATATATATATATATATGTTTAAAAGTTAGTTTAAGTGTTTAAGACAAGTTTTTTATTTAACACAAACAAATAACACTTTAAAAATACATATATTAATTGATTCGTGTTACATAATACATAAATGATTAGAACAAATATAAAAATGATTAGAACAAATACAAAAAATACAAATTAAAATTAGTCGATTTCTACGACTTCGTCTTCTTCACCCGAAGATTCTTCTTCCATCTCTTGAATTGGACGTTCAAGTGGTATTTTGTCTTCAAAGTTCACCTTGTCTTGTATATGATCTACCGCATCCAAATGATCCTTTAGGCAAATGCACATCTCTAAGGACTCGGGAGTGAGTTTGGTTCTTCGCATTGATAATATCCTTCCACTAAGTGAAAAAAACGATTCTGAAGCAACCGTTGAAGCTTGGACGCTTAGCAAGTCACGAGACATGGCGGAAAGAATAGGAAATTCGTTTTGCTTTCCTTTCCACCATGCCAAAATGTCAAGGTTGCGAACATCCTCGACCGTTGCACCTTCTCCATAGTTTGCTCCACTATATCAGCCAAGTTCAGTAGTTGGTGTGTTACTCCTTTGTCGCTTTGCCGCCGACTCACGAACCGCATTCATCATGTTTATAAGCTTGTCTTTGCATGGCTTACTTGATGTTGCTTGCCTCACAAAAGTCGACTTTGAGCTTGGACCGTAAATTTTGAAGTAATGGTCATAGATTTCCTGAAGGGATTTGTTGAAAGAATCCTTTGCTTCCGTCGACGCCATCGGATTGATCTCGTGCGCACCCATGTTGTCATATATTTCCTCGATCAACGCCTCAACCCCGGCAACATTTATGTAGGGGTTTAAAGCGGCGGCACAAGTAAACACGAGTGGTATTCCTTCAAAATATTTTAGGAACTTCTTCTTCATTGTTTTCAAACTCTTTGAAATTCAAGGAGATGTATAATTCTTGCAACACCCAACAACTAGTAGGATAGTATACACCTGACAATTTAGTTGTTGCGGTTTTGAAAACATCAAGATACTCCAAGAAGTAACCGATATTATCCCAAGCACCGTTTGGAAACATATCGGCTTGTATAGTTTGTTTTTGGGAAAAAGCACAAGCGAGCATATTACAAGTCGAGTTCCAACGGGTTGGAACGTCCCAATTCGGCCCCAAATATTTTCTATCAACCGACTTGCAATAGTTTTTGTATTCAAGATGTCTTCTTTTTCCACTTTTGAGAATATCTTGTAACATCAACCTAAATAATCTCAAACCGCCCTCCATGGTTTCGTTGTCAAGACCATCTTGAACAACCAAGTTGATAATGTGGGCAACACATCGAGTATGAAAAAACTTTCCGTAGCAGGGTGGTGTATATTTTATATATAACTTGTCTACCGCTTTTGTATTGTTAGAAGCGTTATCAAACGACATTGGGATTTTTTTTTCCTCAAGTTAAAAGTGGTTATTACCTCATCCAAAATTTCAAACAATTTTTCGGCGGTATGTGGAAACGGAAAGTTTTCAAACGCGATGGTGCGTTTCATCATTTGCCAAGATACCGGATCGATCCAATGCGCGGTCACACAAAGGTACGATTCCGGTAACCCATGGGGTGCCGACCAAACATCGCTAGTTAAGTTGACACCCGTTTGTAAAGTGTCAAAAAAATCAATTAAATCTTTTTTAGCACATTCCCACAACTTTAGACAATGACGTCGAAGAGTGGTATCTCTGATCAAGGCCGTCAATTGAGGGTTGTCGAAGTGGTTAAACGGCAAACCTTGTTGAATCACGAACTTCGCCATCCTATCGTGAACCGCTTTCACGTTGTAATGAAATATTGCCCCATCTTTACCCAATACCGTGGCGAGAACTTCTTTTAACGCTTTGCAAAATTTATTCTCGATGTGCTTTTTTAAAGTAGAGTTTGAATCATGCTTTAAATAAGTGCCACAAAATTTGCAACGAGCCTTAACGTCTCCATTAAGCAACTCTACCAAATCCCAATTCCGCCATACTTCTTCGTTGCGGTTATGAGGGAGGATCTTTGCAACTCCGGGGTCATCTTCGGCTCGAACCGGGTCAATAAAAACGGAATCGGTAGCCGCCGCCTTTCTTTTGCCCTTGTTTTGGCTTGCCATAATAACTGGTTATCAAGTGGTGGTGGAATGGAATTGAAAAAAATTGGTGTAAAGTGTAAACCGATAAGTTTTCTTGATGTTTTTGAGTTGGAGTGGTAAAACAAGTGAATGATCAAGCCTTTATATAGTTTTTAAGCTCAAAAACCCGTTCCAACGGCTATATTACCTTTGGAACCAGTTACAACGGCTCTTTTTAAAAAAAAAACCCGGTGGAACCGGTTATTTCGGGTAGGAATCGGCACCGGGTTGGAACCGGTTCCGGGTAGGAACCGATTTTTGGGAAAATATATGGGTCCGGGTAGGGTTTTCCGGGTATAATAATACCCTAACCGGGAATGGGGTACACCGGGTATGAACCGGAACCGGTTCCGGGTCGGTTCCACCGGTTCGAGTACAAGTTGGGCTCAAGAGGTGCTGGACTGGCTTGTAGCTGCAAAGGCTGGATTGGGCTTAGCCTAGAGCTGGGCACGCGCCGACGGGCCGAAGTTGAACCGGGCATCAGCCTATCAGGTCTCCTCATTCGACATTCTTTCCGGTTGACGATACGTTCTCGTTCCTCTCTAGAGATTTAGATCGATTACTAGGGTTTGAATTTGTATTTCGTGTTCTTGAGAGTTCGTAGCTAGATCGTTGAGACGATGATCTAGCTCAGTCAGTATTTGTTCCTCTCTGACTCGTTGCTAAGTTAGTCGATAAATTTTTTTTATCGAAACATGTTTAGAACACTATAACAAATATTATGATCCTTCATTGTTCCTCACACCGTCTCATAGAACTTCCTTCAGTTCTCTTTTCTTTCCATCTCATGCAACGTCCGTTTCTCTCTCACTGTTCTAGTGATCCTCTCGTGGCTTTATTCAACAACATATGATTAGCTTAGAATCTCTCGTGGCTTTACATAATCACAAATTTCAAATACGAATTCAAATTCTTGAACTTTGACCCGCTACAACGCTACTTATTACTATCACTGTTCTAGTACGTTATGAATCTTATAAGGTTGTGCTAACTAGGATAAATTATAATACATGGGAAAATTTAACGAATTGGATAACGAAATCAAGTAAGAAAAATAAGTTAAATGACCCATTAGTTGAAGTCTTGGTTTTGATTATATGCATTAGGTGATAAATCAATGTGCGTATTTATCAGATGATCTATAAGATCTGAAAACAAATCTTGAAC
Organism: Bidens hawaiensis; assembly: GCF_021521415.1. Taxonomy (NCBI): domain Eukaryota; kingdom Viridiplantae; phylum Streptophyta; class Magnoliopsida; order Asterales; family Asteraceae; genus Bidens; species Bidens hawaiensis. The sequence continues at coordinate 23,640 of NW_027492653.1, forward strand.
TTTTAAGTCTTGTTTGAATGCTTGTTATTTGATTCATGGCCAAAACTTATTATTTTGAGTCAAAACGTGTCGGACCAGCGTTATTCCTATGTGCCTTGTTTTCAAGTCGAAACATTTCAAGTTCAAATGTAAAACAAAACAACAACAAAAAGCGGCCCACAACCTACATAAAGATAAAACCAAGAAACCCAAACCAAGCAGTTTCTTAAAGCCAAAAAAACAAAATCTTGAATTTGGTTCGGTCTGAGACCTAATTTCACACCTAAATTGCTCTATATGCACATGTTTTCATTGGCTCTGAACGAACACTCACATATTTACACACATAATAATAATAATAATAATAATAATAATAATAATAAAACTAATACAAATCTACATAATGTTGTTTGTTTACTGACCATTTAGTAGGAAACTGTTGAACTAGTAAACGAAAAGCTTGAAAATCCATCAACAACCAGATCATGTCGTATCCCCTCGGTATTCTATAAACAAGGCTTACAATCTAGCTATACCAATATTAAGCAATCAATAGTTCCACAGATTACAAAGCATAGAATCTAGCCAGCCTTGAGTTTGATATTTACTGATAAGTTCTGAAACAATTCACCAATAGATTACAAAATATTCACACGCCAATTGAGTGCAGAAATGACTAATCAAGGGTGAAAGAGAGATATTTACTTGAAAGCTCAAAGGTGCTAATTAAAAATAATTCATGCCTTGTGTATAAGATCCTTGATGAGTATACTGCAAATCGATACACAAATGCAAAATCATAAGCAAAAAAACGATCGAAAAATAATAACGGGTGGCAATCGTGCTAAGCTGGGTGATTGTATCGATCGACCCTAACAAGACACGTGTATTTATTCGTGTCAAAGACATCAACCTTATAAAATATGTTTTAAACTAAACAGATTAAAAGGTTCAACCTGTAGATAGCCCGTTTGGTTAAGTGAGGTAAACAGGTCAACTCAAACACGACCAGTTTATTAAGCATGACAAATCAAAACTGACTATTTTTGGGTCGTGTGCCGTGTCATATCAGGAATTGTCAACCCTGTATAAACAAGAAACCGAAGCTAAAAAATCAGTGCTTTTACTGACCTCTGCATTTGGAACAATCTGAGATCCAACTGTATCTTTCTTGCCAGATCCCTTTGTATCACCCTAAGTAAAAGATACCACACTGTTAGCTATTTTAACACTTGAAAAATCAAAGTTGGATTTTTATAGGTATGCCAAATGAATCACCAACCTCAAACTGTGCAGTCAGCATTCCACATAAGCATCCAACATCATAAAGAAGGAAAATAATAATAATAAAAAAAAACATGTCAGGAAACAAATTTAAGAAACTGAGAAGCTGATACCAACAGAATATTACAAGATAAAAGCAGTTCATCACTGTTTTTCACAAAACAACTTTTTTGAAAGTGTAGAGGTGGTAAATTACAAAATTTAGAGGGGTGTTTGGAGTTGCTTATTAAAATTGCTTAATAACCGGTTGCAACAAAACAAAACATAATGCAGAAGATAGTGTTTAGATTGGCTTATGCAGTATTAAAAGTTATTTTAGTGTGTTGCCGATTTGCCTATCTAAGGATTTAAAAGTAAAATACTCAATTACTCGTCATTATCAGATAACCAATTTAAACTTACAACTCCCAAACTGTCAATTGCACGCTCAAATAAGCAAATGATCATAAGCAGGTAGCTTCTATCCAAACACAAAAACTTGCTTATTTGCTTATCAAAACATAAATGATATACTTCACTCCCCATCTTAAAACACTGATGAAATTAAAAGTTTAAATAGCATAAGCGCCAAATTAGCAATTTGAACACTAAACTGTAATGACAAAACTTTCACACAATCTCACTCAGTTCTTACTATTAGTTAACGAATTTATGTAACCACAAACTGAATTACCTCTCTGTATCTAGACAGGTAAACCTTGAGTGGTTCAATATAATCTTCAAACCCCAGTGTAGCCATTGCCCATAGCAAATCATCACCGTTGATCGTCTTCCTCTTCTCTTTCTGGCACTTATCACTAGCCCTACAACACACAAAGAACGCAAATTTCAGTTTCAATAAATGTATAGTTTTATCCGATTCACAAAACTTCACCAAAAATAATCTGCTACAACTTTCTTGATTTACTGTAACCACCAGGGGTGTGCAAAGTCAATTTGGCTTAACCATAAACCATAGCCGAATGGTCGGTTAACCGTTGATTTTGGTTAAAAGTTCGGTTAATTGTCTAGTGTATTTTACATTTGTTCCGCTTGAACATGGTTCAGTTACCGTGTTTCAAGCTCAGTTATGAAGTTTTGAAGCTGAAATATGCTAGTTCCAAGCTCTGTTATAAACAGTTGCAGCTAGGGGTGTAAACGAGCCGAGCCTGAGCTCAACGAGGCTCAAGCTCAACTCATTTTGACATACGAGGGCTCGAGCTTGCCTCATGAGTTGCTTTTTCAAGCTCGGGCTCGGCTCGTTTATTATTTATCAAGTAAATTGTATACATTTTTTATTATTCTTATATATTTTGAGAAAAAAACTAAAGCAAGCCTAAGCTCGGTTGTGAAATGTTAACTTCATGCATAGAACTAGAAGTCTAAAAAAGGTGAAACTTAAAAATACAAAAGGCTCAACAAGCTTCCCACAAAAGGCTCGAGCTTTGGCTCGATAACTCAACAATCAATATTTGAGGCTCAGGCTCGACTCAAGCTCGAAAAAGCTCAGCTCGTTTCAAGCATTTTATCAATCCGAACTCGAGTACAACTCAGACCGTTTGCAGTTTGCACCCCTAGTTGCAGCATGAATTCAAACGTTCAAATCTAGAACTAGAGGTACAAAATATGAAAATAGAGGTATAAAATTTTGAACACACAGACATACAAGGTTCACTTCCGTTTCAGTTAAAGTCAGTTAACAACATTAACCTTAACCATAACCAAACAGATGGTTAACCAGATTCACTATAGAGGTGTACAAAACCGGTTTTAAACCCAACCCGAACCGGTTTATAAACCGAACCGGTGTGGTCAATGGCTGGTCAAAACCGGTTTGACTCAAACCGGGTCGGTTTATAAACCGGTTTAGAAGCAAGATAGGCCGGCCTGGTCACATCGGTTCGGTCCGGTTTATAAACCAGTTTTCCTTAAACCGATTCGGTTTTAAAACCGGTTTGCTAGATCTTAAGGGGAACCGCTCCTGAAACTGGCGGTTTGGGTCAGTTTGGGTGAAACTGGTTTTAAACCCAAACCGGTTCGGTTCGGTTCGGTTTGCCTAAAACCGGTCCCAAACCGGTTTTTTTTGTACACCTCTATTCACTACTGTGTCAATTACAGTTAATTCAGCTAAAGGTTCGGTTTTTGCTCACTCCTAAATGACTAAATTTACAACTACGCATTCGAATTTACTCGTGTTAGCTCAAACGCACGTACTCGCTAGTGACGAAGCTGATGAACTCCGAAACGCACTCCTGCGCGGTCTCTTTAGCGTCTTTCGCAATCTTACCGTTAGCAGGCAACGCTTTCTTCATGATCCGGCTTATATTAGCAATCGGCAGGAACCTATCCTGCTCCCGGATGTTCGAATTCAGTTCACCGCCGCTTTCGTTACCGCCCGGACTCCCTGGAACATCCGCCATTGTATATCACCTACCTAAACCCTAACCTTTCAACGGTCATCAATTAAACATAATAATAATAATAATAATAATAATAATAATAATAATAATAATAGTGAACACGCCAATAGTAGGACATAAGTATTGTGAAATTCGGGATTTTGACATACCTGCGAAATTGGTGATTTGTATTTGGCGCGAAAGAGAGATCTGATTGGATCGGACGCTGGAGAATAGATATAGAGATTGTTGAAGCTTGAGAGATCTTTATCGGAGCGTTAATGGCGGCGTTGTTTCTCTACCGTTCGTTCCCTTGTTTTTTTAAAGTCACGTGTCTCTGGGCGGCTTCAGAGTTTAGCTAACCATAACTTCGATCGCTTTTTGACAGTCGCTAATTCACCACGAGTGCTGAACTCTCTCGCGTAACATACAACGAAAATCCGTATGGACTCGTAGTTAGGTGAACAAGGGTTTGTTTGGATCATAACCATTTCATTGATAGTGACGTGTTAGATTAGGGTTTGTTTGGATCATAACCATTTCATTGATAGTGACGTGTTAGATTAGGGTTTGTTTGGATCATAACCATTTCATTGATAGTGACATGTTAGATTACTATATGAAAATGTAATGAATCACTACTTTGTATTGTTTAATAGATAGAAATGCCACTGAGTGACGGCCTTGGTGGTGGTTGTGTATATGAGCTTGTCCCGGCTAGTACGACACGATAAGATATAGTTTTCTTCTTTGTCAAGTTTTGTTAAAAGCTGGGGTTGCCTTTTTCTGTATCGTTCACGAGCGTGTCCTGTTATTAGGACTGAAACAGTTTGTTTAGGTTGTTTTATAAAAAGGTTTGGAATATCGGGTTGCTTGTGTTCCATAGATTATTATTTGAAAAGGAGAATAATGGATTAACAAGATGAAGAGGCATTAAGGTGAAGATAAAATGCAAAAATGTGTACGTGAATGTAATTTTATTATTATTCTTATTTGTTGAACAAATTGCAGCGGTACCTTCCTTGGAACCATCACCCAGTGGTCCTTTTTTACTTTAGCTAGCGATGCCACAATAACGCCTCCCCTATCCCTATTGGCGCTAGTGGTTTTGGAGTATCGAAATGGTGGGTGGCGCCATCTTTGCTTGCGTGGTATATGAATGAAGCTTCAAAAAAAGACCATGACACTTAGTCTAATACATGAAATAAGTTACAAAAACACACCATCAAATTTAATACTAGCATTAGTTAACACTAGTTTTTTTTTCTTCCCAAGAGAGTATGGAATTAGATGCTAAAGACTAGTTTAAACTATAATATATGATTAACTTAAAAAACAATAGCTACCTTATCATCCAATAGAGAAAAATGTGAAAAATGCGTTTTTTTCCTTTGGTTTGTTTAAGTTTGTTATTTCAGTTCAAAATTTTAAAATTTCATATTTTCGTGCTTAGGCTTTTATTTTCGTTACAATTTCCGTCCTCGTGAAATTATTTGCACTGAAATAACATATTTTAACAAACCACAGGGACAAAAATCACAATAAAAATGAAAGTTTATGAATGAAAATTGGAAAGTGAACAAATCAAAGATGCGATCAAAGACCACACTTTTCCCCTTAGAATATATCTACCATGTACAACAGGCATATAAAATTTTTTTTATTTATATATAAATACTTGGTGAATCGATTTTTTATTATATATAAATATTTTTTAACAACAAGCTAATATACTTCTAAATATTTTTATAAACGACTTATACATGCATCTTGCAAAACTTGGGCCATTAACCTTTAAGATACAAGGTCGACACCTTACCAACACACCATATCCCTTGAAGACACTTGATGAATCGTTTGAGTGGCAATTTCCTATACGAACTCTTCAACAAAAATATCAACTTTTATGTGACCTAACCTGTCAACCCATTTGACATATTTACATAACTGATCTAAACAAATAAACAACTGATGTTCGGTTTACCCGCCATTAAATATGTGCGGGTTACGGCTGATGTCTTGAAAACAAATAAAAAAACGAGTTATCTCCAAGTTGAGCAATTCAACCCGCCAGCCAACACGCTTTGACACCCCTGCCTATCCATATCTTGCATGTTAAGCTACTACCCGTATCCCTAAACAGAAACCATCTGTTTTTAAGTAAGTCTATTAAATATCACATGTTTTTCAAAACTATTAATATATTTATATTTATGTTTTATCCTATGGCCTATGGCAGCTTGTTAACAACAAACGGCCCATTTATTGATCCGTTGAATGTAAGCTTTTGTGTTAGATTCTACCGTATGTTACCAACAATTGTCCCAACAAGCGTGTGTTACGTAAGCTCATTAATTGTAGGAGGCAATGCATCATGGGTTTGATAGGAACCACCACCAGTTTTACTGCCCACCCGTCGTCTAAATTCTACACTTCATTTATTGCTAAGTTGACACTTAACCTAATTTTCATGTCATGTCATTCGTCATTTCCTTAACACGCTCCTCGTATCGTTATTTGTGTATCGTGGAGTACATACGTTTTACATGGTATGTGTACGTATATATTAAGTTGTTTGATGTGTCTCGAGATTTTTAAATTTTTCTTGCAGTGAAAATGCGTTATTGATCTTTTTAAATATGTGGATTAGGGCGTCCAAATCGCTTGACGCTAAAACTCGCTCGGAAATTTCTCCAAAAATGTTCGCTCGGTTTTTTGCTTGATTGTAAACGAGCTGCTCTGCTCGGTTCGGTTTGTAAACTAGCCAAACAACGAGCAAAGGTCTGCTTGGTTTGTAAACGAGCCAAATATATAACTATACAGACAACACTCATAAATATAAGTATACAATTTTTTAAACCCTTTAAAATTTTCACAATTCGATCAATTTTATAGTTTTATTTGTTTGCTTCAAGTTTTTAGAATACAGAAGTTTGTTTACATATTCATTATATCTCAGTTCAAATATAGTTGTTATAAAAATTTACAACATATTACACGTTTGTCTTTAAACTATTAATTTGTTTACAAAATATATTATTTACAATCTTCAAATTTGTTTCTTATCTAAATTTTTAAAGTGAAAAAATAAATAAATAATGCTAGAAAATTGCTCGATGTTTGATCGAAAAATGCTCTATTCGATTTTGGCTCGTTTCTATTTTCGCTCGGTTCGAATTTCAGCCATTCGGTTCGGTTCGATTGTAAACGAGCCAAGCAATGAGCAAGCCCTCGTTCGATTCGGTCCGGCTCGTGAACAGCCCTAATGTGATAGATGTAGTACGTTAATTGTATTAATGATTTTCCTATTTAAACAGGACTTATGGGTCCAAAACTCGTCCGATATTAATTTCTAGAATGGTTGCACTTAGTGCAGAAGACTAATTTGCTTTTTGGTTAGGTTAGGGCGTTCAAATAACTCAACTCAACCCGATTGGTTAATTTTGTGTTATAAGAGGTCTTCTAACCAGAACACGGTAATTATATATATGGGATAGACTTACCAATTGATTTGTTGACCTTTGTCATTATTGGTCATAACTCACTATAAATGACAATGGAAGCTAATACAACTAATAAGATAAAGAAAACTAATATAAGATTAAATAATTAAAAAAATGATCATAAGATTAAGTTGAGTGTTTCCTTGTGCTATAATTTTTAATATTTAGCATATAATTGTAAAGTTTATGGGCTGACATGCTTGAAACTAATGTTGAGTAGAAAAACAGAAATCAAACGAATGAACGATAATTAAAATAACTGAATCAATTAAGAAAGAGAGTTCCGATTATATATATAGTTTTTTTGGCGCAGTTATAGCTAAGGTTATTGTGATATCGAATAAGCATACTGGTATTATAAATTTATAACCGTATCGAATATAATAACCGAATTGAAATGCCATTTACTCCAGGAGACTAGTATACATTACTTTGGCAAAGCAGAACTATTAAATGTTACATTTTTGACCTTTCGACCCAGTTTTGACCACCTTGACGAGTCTGATAACGGTGGGCCTGTTGGGCTGAAAACATCCGGGCCTACAAAATAACAAACACGGGTCATACATAGAGGTGCACAAATCGAGTTTTTCTGGTAACGGATTCCGGATATGAGTAAATGACCGGGTATTGAAAAATAGGGTATTGATAATGCCCAATTTGGGTTCGGGTTCGGGTTCGGGTACTGTCTAAAAACTGTACCCTATGCATCGGGTTCGGGTACTGTCTAAAAACTATACCCTATGCATCGGGTTCGGGTCGAGTATAGAACCGGATATTTTAACACCATTTTCCGGGTATTGAAAAAAACTCCGTTTTTAATTTGAATATCATATTTCCGGGTATTGAAAAAATCATTTTTTCGGGTATAGAAAAGGGTTGGGTATTTTTTTGGGTATAGATAGGGTATTTATAAAACCTGGTTTCGGGTATTGAAAAACCCAGTTCCGTGCATAGATTCGGTTCCGGTTTTCGGGTATCAGGGCACAAATCGGGTCTACTTCCGGGTATGGGTTTTGGTATTGAAATGCATACCCTCTTCGTACCCTACGAGTAGGGTCGAGCACGGGTATTAAAACCCCGAGTATAAAAAACCCGGTTTTTAGTTCTTTTTTAGTCCAGTTCCAGGTTCAGGGTTTTTTTTTTAACCTCTAGTCATACACAAATGTAATTACGATAATGCTAGAGATTATGTAAATATAATGTTTAGTATACAACCCTCTTATCTAGTAAACCCTAAACAATACAAGCAATACAATTTACAATTTTCACACACAAAGGTAATCTGACTCCAATAACTAAGTTACACTAACCCAAACACGACTAAGTTAGTTGTGTGAAACCGTTCATGCCCAGCCAGACTTGTCAACCCCGTTATTAATAATAATTTAGGTCTTGAGGCCAAATCAGTCACATTTTATTGGTCGGATTTGGAGGCTTTTCAAAGAGTCAAACAATATACCATGTGAATTAGTGCAACTGTTTTCTTTCTATCCATGCCAGTTACAAATTTAGCTGGCCATCTATAAACATTTATCTAGTTGAATTCAATGCATGCCAAAATTAGCTATTTGCAAGATAACATATACAATGCATACCTCATCTTCAATAAACAAGGTTCTTTTTTATATCACTTATGACACCAAAAATGTAGGTTTCTACATGTTCCAATCATTTTTGGATCATGTCTTTTCTCCATCTAATCTAATCATGTGTACCTAAAAGCCTAAATAGCACTGTTAAAAAAAAACGAAAAAAATCATTGGTTTTTGTTATAAGTTTTTAAATTATAAATATGGTTTAGAAATATATTACATGTCAAATAACAAGAAAATAAATTAAAAAAGGTTACAAGATCGGTTAGGTCTACTATATTGGTTCCAAGTTTTAGGTCGTCGGTTGGACTGTCAAACCATGAAAGGAACTGTATAGATCTCAAACTTACTAATTGAATGCATAGTTCGATAACAAATCGCTTATAAGTACCTTAAACAAAAGTATAATCATAGGATGTTTTTAGCTATAGAATATGTTTTTGTTGTGAAACAAATTTATTACGTGCATATAATTCAATTTATGGGACAATAATTGACGGTATGAACTCAAATTATGGTATTCACATGACATGCACTTATTGGGTATATGCAATGTCTCCGACTTAAGCCTCCCAATAAATGGACACTATTCTCATTCTGCTGCATTGGAATATTGTACTAGTAGGTACAACTTGTATAAGCATTTGACTTTCCTATGTTTTGAGGTGGCGTGTTTCCACTCCCAACCCTTGAGGGTAGGCCACGGGTAGAGATGTCAATAATCGGGTACTTGGGTTCAAATTATAGGAAGTAAAAGTGAAGCTCATTCCACCTTCGGTGTGTTTGACACTTGAAACCTGGTTGTTTTTCATGTGTTCCCGAGCCTTTCATGTTTTTTTCACCTGATTTTTGCCGTCTTTTACAAGCTTTTCTCCTAATCGGTGAGTAGTTGTCGATTGCCACCTTCCAAAAACCATGGGACGGTGTTTCTTGTCAATGCCTCATTGCCATACCGTGTGGCCTAACAATGGTGTTTTCTTTTTCTTTTCTTTTTTTCTTATTCTAATTATTATATGTACATAATTTACATTATATTATACTTATGTGTATTCAAGTTATTCTTTATCTAAGTTATCAGTAAATAATTTCTTTATTCTAGTAGATAGAAAAGTTGCTCGTGCTAAAACTCTCGACACAAAAAAGTTAACGTTTTTCTTTTCTTAAAAAATGTAAAGTAATTGTAACAAAAATAACAAACATTATATAGGGTGCCTAGGTATACCTAAGCAGATTTATTTAAGTTACTAGTGTAATTGAATAAGCTCGTGTTAAGGGGAGATCCAGATAGGTGGGTTTGGAAGCTTGGGGATATGAACGAGCTTTCGCTCAAAGAGGTAAGCAATATAATTGACGAATAGGCTACCAAGAAAAAATGTTTAAATAGTTCGAACATGCTATGCACGCTTTGTGATAATTAAGAGGAGTCTAATGAGCATATTTTTGGTAAGTTTATGCCAGCAAACGAGTCAAACGTTCAGTGAACTGTTTATAAACCATTCGACGGGAATTTCATTTTTGTTTGCATATTTAACAAACAAACGAACACTAACAAAAATTTTGTGTTTGTTTAATTATGCGAATGAACATGCATACATGTTTCGTACGTTTGTGTTCGTTTGTGGCCTTTATTTATATTTATGTTCATTTACATATTAATATAAAATAATTAAATAATATTTAGATGAATCTTCTACTTAATGGTTTTATATATGTTCGTTTGTGGTCATTTAAGTGTGCTCAATTATTTTTGTTTTCGTATTTTTATGTTTGTTCATATATATTCATTTATGCCCGTTTAATCGTTTACCTTTGTTCAGTTATGTTCGTGAGCTGTCCGTTTAGATATAAACAAACAAACATGAAGGAACACGAAAACGTTCATTTTTAAGCGAATGAACATGAACAAAAATATTGTTCGTTTAGGTGGTTGTGCTCGTTCATGTGACAACTGCCCAATCCGACCCGACCCGGGTACCCGTTTTCGAATCCGATTCTTTTTATGATTTAAAATTTGATTATTAATCTTTGTAAATTTAACATTAAATAAATCATATATATATATATATATATATATATATATTTATATTACTTACTAATAATAATAATTTCCTTTCTCTCTCTTGTCGCCGTCCCGCCCCTCTGCTTAACCCTTAAGCCTTGACCCCCCCACCCTTATTCTCTTAACTCTTTGCTTGTCCTTTGGTTCTTCCCGCCTAAGGATGTCTGCGCAGCTCCACGCACCAGACTCCTTACAAGGAAGCCTGCGTGAAGACCAGCTGTTCCTGCGATACGTGAGGCGAACTGTTCCCACGACGCGCTAAGGATTGTAGTTCTTTCCGCGACGCGCTAAGGATTTTAGTTCTTCCCGCGACGCGCTAGGGATTGTAGTTCTTCCCGCGGCGCGCGAATGATCGTTGTTCTTCCCGCGGCGCGCTAAGGATTGTTCTCTGTCTGCCTTCGCCCTCGCGCGCGCTCGAGTCTTCTCGCGCTAGACCTTAAGTCTTTTCTTCAGTTTAGGTCAGCCTGTATGTTTTTGAAATATCTTATCTTTTATATGAGCACTGTAGGTCAGTTCCGACATCTGTCCGAAAAGCCACTTTCGGCGCAGCATGCGCACCAATCCTATTGGTTGACAGAAAAAGTGACTGGCATAATCTTTTGAAATCTTCTTTTGCATGTCTTGAACAGTGCTTTATCTGACACCTCCCATGCTTTGATCTGTAACCTGTCAGCTTTTCCCCATCCCCTGCAGCTGCCGGCATATCTTTTGATATCTTTTGCTTTTGGTTTCTTGTGCTTTTTAATATCTTTTGCTTGATTTTATAAGATCTTTTCCCCTTTCAAGGGATTGTGTTCCCTTGGGTTTTCCTATATATTAAGCTAAATTCTTGTTTATTAACACTGCACACACAACACTTAACCCTCCCCAAAATCTCTCTCCCTTTGCTCTCTGCCATAGTTCCTCAGCAACGCCACTCCTCTCTTTGCCTCCGTCTTCTCTTCTGTTCTGCCCAGAATCTCGGTAAATACAAATATATATATTTTGTTTTAATTTGTTTAACTAACAAAAATCGATACTTACTGCATATATTCAAGACATAAAAACCAATCGTTAAACCAATAACCTCTTATTTATAGGTTAACTTGTGCTTGTTTAAAAATTGGATTCTTGCATTATCTTTCAACGCACCGTTTACAAGCGAGTAATCTCGTACTTAATCCCCTTTTATTTTTAACGTTTTGGGATGTTCATGTGTTCGTACAACTTGAGTCTTAAACTTGTTTATGAAATTTATGTGCGCAAAACCCCATGTGTTATGGACGTTTACTTGGCTGTTTATTTGTATGTGTGAATCATTAACCGCTTTGTTCAGCCTATTCCGAAGTTTTCATGGATCCATTAGATGAACACGGGAGACCTATCGTTTACGTTTTTCTTGTTTTGTTTACACATGCACGTATGATTATTTGTTTTTGTGCTCGATTGGGAGCACGGATTGAACTATGAGCTATGATCTATTTAGGCTTGATCACAATCTGATTACACCATATGTTAAACCCCAGTTAAGCACATGTTGCGCGCAGTGTTTGTTATTATCTATTATTATCTATTAAACTTGATTTCTCACCGACACGCAAGTGTTGACGTTTTATTTTAACACATGTTCAGGTTTGCTGTAGCTGCTTTTGGGAATCTCAAGGACACGTAGGATGTTTTCTTTTCTTTGGACCTAGATTAAAATGTAACAAGACAAATTATGTTATTTGAATATTTTAAGTTATGATATGATTTATGTTACTTTACGATTTGTGTTCTGCGCGTGCGCAATGAAAATGTATTTATTAAATATTGACACCCAAATAGTGTCACGAGTAATGAAACAATACGTGGCGCCCCGATGTATAATCCGCCATCGGTCGGGGTGTTACAGATTGGTATCAGAGCTCCGTGACTTTAGGATAGGTGGTTAGACGTAACGACCTAGAATACCTAAGAGTCCCCTTCTCGCGCATGAGAAATATCTCATGTTTGCGCGCTAATTGTTAATTACTCGATATTTATAAAATATGCTTGCGCATACGCAGCACATGATTTCGTGTTTTATCCGCGATCTTTCGATTTTTATTGTTAAATTTCAATTTATTTCTTTACTTACATATTCGTTTGTTGTTGGGATTTAGCATTGAAAATCCGAAAAGTCATGGTGATACATGAATAGTTGATTTTCAATCCCCATTAACTTTATGTTTTAAATTGAAGATTTGAAAAGTCATGGTGATACATGAATTGTCAATCTCCAATATTCATTTACTCGATATTTTAAATTGAGAATTCGGAAAGTCATGGTGATGCATGAATTGTCGATTTTCAATTCGAATTCATTACATGTATTAAGTTTGCATTTAAATTCATATTTTACTTCAAAATTTGATAGCATTTAACTCCGCGAAACAAGCTTTACGACGATATACTTTGCGCTAAAACGATTTCCCATACCAAGATATTAACAAAAATTAAAACTTTTATAGAATGCCTCCGCTATCAGCTCGCCGTCATCAGAGGAGAGAAGCCGCGCGCAGACGTATGCAGCGTCGTTCCCAGGAAATGGCCGCCGCAATAGCCCAAGCCTTAAACCAAAATAATACCAACCCCTCCGGATACAATATTAAATCCTTTAATGCGGGTAACCCTCCGAAATTCACAGGGCTTGAAGGAGCTACCGTAATGCTCCAATGGCTCGAGAAAATTGAGAACACCTTCCTCCATACCCAATGCCCTCCAGACCGACGAACCTTATACGCCTCAAGTGTCCTAGAATCAAGGGCGCTTACTTGGTGGAACGGAGTAGCTCACGCGAGTGGCGCAGAGGCTGCTTCTAGCATGCTCTGGGAGGAATTCAAGGATCTTTTGACTCGAGAATTCTGCCCTCCCAACGAAATAAAGCGCCTTGAGGAGGAATTTTGGAACTTGAAGCAGTACAGTGGCGAAGCGCGCGAGTACGCTACGCGCTTTCATGAACTAAGTTTGCTTGTCCCGCACCTAGTTACCCCTTCCCGCCGAGCCATCGAGAAGTTTCTTGGGGGTCTCCCCATGGAAATTCAAGATTCTGTATGGGCCAGGAACCCAGCAACCCTCTCTGACGCCAACGAGTTGGCCGATGTGCTCAGCGACAACCATGTCAGGGCAGGAACCCTGTTCCTGCGGGGAGCCGAGAAGACCAAACTCACCAAGACTGTCCCAGAACCAACAGAAACCAAGCCAGAACCCTCAAACCGTAACAACCTCAAGCGTAGGCGCAGACCCAATCATCAAACCTACGCGCTTACCAACCCGCTCGTTGTCCAGCAACCCGTCTACCAACCTCTAGTATACGCTCCTAACCCACTGTCAACCTACCCAACACCCCCTGTAGTCCATAACTATGCCTTAACCAATCCCGCACTCCCTGCCCCGTCAACTAAGAAACCTTACACAGGAAACCAACCCTTTTGCCCAACCTGTAGACTTCACCATCCAACTCAAGTCCCGTGTCGACAATGTAACCGATGTGGCCGTACTGGTCACACTGCTGAGAACTGTAGAGTCCTTCCCGCCAACCCAATCGCGCAAACACCACCAACTTACCCGCTAAACCCACAACCAACATACCCAAATCCACGACCCAGGTCGTGCTATAACTGCGGTGACCCCAGTCATTTCCGGAACGCGTGCCCGAGACTGCAAGTACAAATTACGCAAGCTAATCCGGTTAACCAAATTTCAAACCAAGTGACGCGCGGACGAGCTTTTAATATAACCGCGCACCAAGCGCAAGCGAATAATGACGTGGTTAATGGTACATTTTTACTTAACGGATAATATGCATCTATACTTTTTGATACTGGCGCCGATAGAAGTTTTATTTCTCGCGCATTTGAACAAAAACTTGCGCGACCGCGAGTAAACTTAAATGAAAACTTTTCAGTTGAATTGGCTAATGGCGAAACTATTTTAATAAACTCCATGGTCAAAGATTGCACGCTTAACCTTAATGAACATGATTTTCTAATCGACCTCATTCCCATGCCTCTTGGAAGTTTTGATGTGATTATTGGAATGGACTGGCTCTCGCAAAATCGCGCCGAAGTAATCTGCGCCAAGAAGTTGATTCGCATTCCTCGGGAAAATGGTCAAGATCTTCATATCTACGGCGAGAAACCATCTAACGGTCTTAAACTTATGTCATGCTCTGAAGCCCGAAGACTTTTGCGGAAGAAATGTGTCGCGTTCTTAGCTCATGTGGTCAAACCCGATGAAGGAAAGAAGAAACTTTCTGAAATCCCCATTGTACGTGACTTTCCTGAAGTCTTCCCCGATGATCTTTCTGGTTTACCTCCCGCTCGGGAAGTCGAGTTTCGTGTTGATCTTGTCCCTGGTGCATCCCCTGTAGCCAAATCTCCTTATCGACTTGCACCCGCTGAAATGCAAGAATTAGCAAGTCAACTTCAAGAGTTGACCGGTAAAGGATTCATTCGCCCTAGCTATTCGCCTTGGGGTGATCCGGTGTTGTTCGTTAAAAAGAAAGACGGTTCGTTTCGCATGTGTATCGATTACCGCGAGCTGAACAAGCTCACCATTAAGAACCGGTATCCCTTACCGCGTATTGACGACCTCTTTGATCAACTCCAAGGTGCCTCTTGTTTCTCCAAAATCGATCTCCGTTCTGGCTATCACCAGTTGCGTATCCGCGAAGAGGATATTCCCAAAACTGCCTTTCGAACCCGCTACGGTCATTTTGAATTCTTGGTCATGCCCTTCGGTTTAACCAACGCACCCGCTGTTTTCATGGATCTAATGAACCGGGTGTGTAGATCTTTCTTGGACCGATTCGTGATCGTGTTTATCGATGACGTTCTGGTGTATTCCAAAACCAAGGCCGAGCATGAACAACATCTTCAGTTGGTGTTGCAAAAGCTTCGAACCGAACAACTCTATGCCAAACTCTCCAAGTGTGAGTTTTGGTCTGATGAAGTACAGTTTCTTGGTCATGTTGTAAACAAGATGGGTATTCATGTCGACCCATCCAAAATTGAAGCAATCAAGAACTGGATTGCACCGTCCACTCCTACCGAAATCCGTTCCTTTTTGGGCTTAGCTGGTTACTACCGGCGATTCATCTCGAACTTCTCAAAAATCGCCTTGCCTTTAACAGCATTAACGCACAAAGGCAAACCGTATATTTGGGGCTCGAAGCAAGAAGAAGCCTTTCAAACACTCAAGCGAAAGTTGTGCGAAGCTCCTGTTCTAGCGTTACCAGAAGGTACTGACGACTTTGTCGTTTATTGTGATGCCTCCAACCAAGGTCTCGGTTGTGTACTTATGCAACGAGACAAGGTTATCGCTTACGCGTCTAGGCAACTCAAAATTCATGAAAAGAATTATACGACTCACGACCTCGAACTTGGTGCAGTTGTATTTGCCTTAAAAATCTTGAGACACTACCTTTATGGTACTAAGTGCATCATTTACACAGACCATAAAAGCCTTCAGCACATTTTTGATCAAAAGGAACTTAACATGAGACAACGCCGATGGAACGAACTCATCAGCGATTACGATTGTGAGATCCGATATCACCCTGGAAAGGCTAATGTGGTTACCGATGCGCTCAGCCGCAAACCCAGTCAACTCAACTGTATCTTGCCGCGCACGCAGCTTCATTTCGCCCCGATCCAAAACGATCTTGAATCGCGCATTCGCAACGCGCAGCGCGCATCGATCAGCAAAGACAACCTACGCGCCGAGTTAGCGTGTGGTGCAGAAGCGCATCTAGTCCCTAACCTGAATGGAATTCTCTGTTATCTCAATCGCATCTGGATCCCCAATGATGAGAATCTTCGCTCTGTCATACTGAGTGAAGCGCACAAAACTCGATATTCCATTCATCCTGGTGCTGACAAAATGTACAAAGATTTGCGCCTTTCTTATTGGTGGCCTGGTATGAAAAAGGATATTGCTGTGTTCGTAGCTAAATGCCTAACTTGTTCTAAGGTAAAAGCTGAACATCAACGCCCATCTGGTTTGCTCGAACAACCTGAAATTCCTACGTGGAAATGGGAAAGTATAGCAATGGACTTTATCACCAAGTTACCCTTGACCGCAAGCAAACATGATAGCATTTGAGTAATAGTGGATCGATTGACCAAGTCTGCCCACTTTCTGCCCATTCGTGAAACCTACCGTGTTGAATAACTTGCGCATCTATATGTCAAAGAAATTGTCTGCCGTCATGGTACTCCCTTGAGCATCATATCCGATCGCGATGGCCGTTTTATATCTCGCTTTTGGAAATCTCTCCAAACTGCGTTAGGAACTCGTTTGGACATGAGTACTGCATATCATCCTCAGACTGACGGACAGTCTGAGCGAACCATCCAAACCCTTGAGGATATGCTTCGATCTTGTGTTCTTGATTTTGGAGGTAATTGGGATTCACACCTACCTCTGATCGAGTTCTCTTATAATAACAGCTATCATTCCAGCATCGGTATGGCCCCATTTGAAGCACTTTACGGTCGAAAGTGCCGCTCGCCGATTTGTTGGAACGAAGTGGGTGAAGTTCAAATCACAGGACCCGAACTAGTTCAAGAGACAACCGATAAAATCGCCAAGATCCGTGATCATCTGCTGACTGCCAGAAGCCGACAGAAGAGTTACGCAGATCGCAGGCGGAAGCCTCTCGAATTTCTAGTTGGTGATCTTGTTCTCCTCAAAGTGTCGCCCTGGAAGGGTGTTGTCCGCTTTGGGAAGAAAGGTAAGCTTGCACCTCGTTATGTTGGTCCGTTCAAGATTCTTGCGAGGGTGGGAAAAGTTGCCTACAAACTGGACCTGCCGCCCGCGCTCAGCAATGTGCATCCAACTTTCCATGTATCCAATCTCAAGAAATGTTTAGCTGACGAGAACCTCCACATACCACTTGATGAAGTTCAAGTTGATGAGTCTATGCATTTCGTTGAGAATCCTGTTGAGATTATGGATCGCGAGGTAAAGCAAACCAAGCGCAGTCGCATCCCTATTGTCAAAGTTCGTTGGCAGTCCAAGCGCGGAGCCGAGTTCACTTGGGAAAGGCAAGATCAAATGAAGATCAAGTACCCGCACCTTTTCTCTGCGCAACCTACTTCGAGATAAATTTCGGGACGAAATTTCTTAAAGTAGGGGAGACTGTGACAACTGCCCAATCCGACCCGACCCAGGTACCTGTTTTCGAATCCGATTCTTTTTATGATTTAAAATTTGATTATTAATCTTTGTAAATTTAACATTAAATAAATCATATATATATATATATATATATATATTTTTATATTACTTACTAATAATAATAATTTCCTTTCTCTCTCTTGTCGCCGTCCCGCCCCTCTGCTTAACCCTTAAGCCTTGAACCCCCCCTTTTTTTCTTAACTCTTTGCTTGTCCTTTGGTTCTTCCCGCCTAAGGATGTCTGCGCAGCTCCACGCACCAGACTCCTTACAAGGAAGCCTGCGTGAAGACCAGCTGTTCCTGCGATACGTGAGGCGAACTGTTCCCACGACGCGCTAAGGATTGTAGTTCTTCCCGCGACGCGCTAAGGATTTTAGTTCTTCCCGCGACGCGCTAGGGATTGTAGTTCTTCCCGCGGCGCACGAATGATCGTTGTTCTTCCCGCGGCGCGCTAAGGATTGTTCTCTGTCTGCCTTCGCCCTCGCGCGCGCTCGAGTCTTCTCGCGCTAGACCTTAAGTCTTTTCTTCAGTTTAGGTCAGCCTGTATGCTTTTGAAATATCTTATCTTTTGTATGAGCACTGTAGGTCAGTTCCGACATCTGTCCGAAAAGCCACTTTCGGCGCAGCATGCGCACCAATCCTATTGGTTGACAGAAAAAGTGACTGGCATAATCTTTTGAAATCTTCTTTTGCATGTCTTGAACAGTGCTTTATCTGACACCTCCCATGCTTTGATCTGTAACCTGTCAGCTTTTCCCCATCCCCTGCAGCTGCCGGCATATCTTTTGATATCTTTTGCTTTTGGTTTCTTGTGCTTTTTAATATCTTTTGCTTTATTTTATAAGATCTTTTCCCCTTTCAAGGGATTGTGTTCCCTTGGGTTTTCCTATATATTAAGCTAAATTCTTGTTTATTAACACTGCACACACAACACTTAACCCTCCCCAAAATCTCTCTCCCTTTGCTCTCTGCCATAGTTCCTCAGCAACGCCACTCCTCTCTTTGCCTCCGTCTTCTCTTCTGTTCTGCCCAGAATCTCGGTAAATACAAATATATATATTTTGTTTTAATTTGTTTAACTAACAAAAATCGATACTTACTGCATATATTCAAGACATAAAAACCAATCGTTAAACCAATAACCTCTTATTTATAGGTTAACTTGTGCTTGTTTAAAAATTGGATTCTTGCATTATCTTTCAACGCACCGTTTACAAGCGAGTAATCTCGTACTTAATCCCCTTTTATTTTTAACGTTTTGGGATGTTCATGTGTTCGTACAACTTGAGTCTTAAACTTGTTTATGAAATTTATGTGCGCAAAACCCCATGTGTTATGGACGTTTACTTGGCTGTTTATTTGTATGTGTGAATCATTAACCGCTTTGTTCAGCCTATTCCGAAGTTTTCATGGATCCATTAGATGAACACGGGAGACCTATCGTTTACGTTTTTCTTGTTTTGTTTACACATGCACGTATGATTATTTGTTTTTGTGCTCGATTGGGAGCACGGATTGAACTATGAGCTATGATCTATTTAGGCTTGATCACAATCTGATTACACCCTATGTTAAACCCCAGTTAAGCACATGTTGCGCGCAGTGTTTGTTATTATCTATTATTATCTATTAAACTTGATTTCTCACCGACACGCAAGTGTTGACGTTTTATTTTAACACATGTTCAGGTTTGCTGTAGCTGCTTTTGGGAATCTCAAGGACACGTAGGATGTTTTCTTTTCTTTGGACCTAGATTAAAATGTAACAAGACAAATTATGTTATTTGAATATTTTAAGTTATGATATGATTTATGTTACTTTACGATTTGTGTTCTGCGCGTGCGCAATGAAAATGTATTTATTAAATATTGACACCCAAATAGTGTCACGAGTAATGAAACAATACGTGGCGCCCCGATGTATAATCCGCCATCGGTCGGGGTGTTACAGTTCAATTCGTTTACAAGCATAGGTAAGTGTACGTTGCCAATCCTATTTGGCATTTAATTATGTCATGATTGGGCCTATCAATAATGAATTCTTTTAGTCCGGGTGAAATGATGGAGTGGCAGGTGTGAAAGTTCATCAACAGAAGAAAGAGTTGATCGGGATGATTATATTTATGACGTGTGTGACATTCGTCAATTTCGGGTCTTGTTTGTATTATTTTTTGTATTTGTTTATTATGTAAACCGACCCGATTTGTAAACCGAAGCTTATGTTATAATCAAAATGATGGATTTATGTTACAATATTGTTTCACACTTGTTGGGTCTTGAAAATATCCTATTTTTATTTTTATTTTTTATTTATTTATTTATTTATTTTTTGTTGTTTTGTGTTTTTGTCTTGATCCATTTTGCATGAAAATTCTTGTGTCTCACGCCCATATTTGACCAACAACATTACCCTATATATACACCACCTTTCCTCTTCATTTTCCCTTGCTATAACTCAAAAAAAAAAACTCTCTCAAACATCAAAGATTCAAGGTTATCTTCTTAAGTGTTCTTGAAGGTTTTTAGTCTTTCATCTTAATTAGTTTATGTAGCCTTATTAATACTTATTTATGGTTGTGCAACATACATATAATATACACCCCTTGTTTACCTTTGGTAGTTACTTCTCCGATTCCGGTCGGTGAGGTTTCGGACCTCATAAGACAAGGCTTCATGGAGGACTTCGTACCCTTGATATATATACATCTATATAACTTGTTCATAGATATTAATCTTGCTTATTTTAGTTTGTTGGTCATGTTTACAAGTTCCATGGTTATGGGTTTTTAAGAGTCTATGCTTCGGTTTAACCGTAAATAGCTCTAAACCGTAAACCGAACTTTGTTACTAGTTTTGTTAAATAATTGTTTAAACATACTTATTGTTAGATCTAAGTTTCTAAAATCATTTTTACAAATTCTATGGTTATGGGTTTGTAGAATCTTACCTCGGTTTTAACCCGAAACACGATCATAACCGAAAACCTAACTTTTGTTTAAAGACTTTATTGTTAACTTTTGGTTGTAAACTTAAAGTATTTTTATTTGTACATTATTATACAAGTTCTTTAGTGTTTGGACATGTGGAAACCATCTATGAACTTGTTGTGAGATGGAAACCGAACCAAACCGATTCTTACTCGCTTAAGACACACAAATGTGTTTTTTTTAGCCATCAAGACTTGTATATTTCTTTAAAAATAGTTACAAATTGATTTTTAAATATTTTCTTGAGTACTTGGAAATGTTGGGTCCAACTTGATCTCATAACAAAGTTTGGACCGACAAAACCGAACACTCGCTTAACGTGCGTGGTTAGTTCTAAAACAATGAAACTACATACTTGGTTAAGTCTTATTAAATTTTATTGAGTTATCTCATAACATTCAATATTTTGGAAAGTTGACTTTGGGTTTGACCAATTATCAAGACCCGAACCGACAACCCGAACACTCAATAAAAAAAAACCGTTTTAGTATCTTTATTCCAAAGGGATTTGCATTCTTGCATTTTACCCACCTTATTACTTAACATAGGTTGAGTAAATATTAAGGTTAGATATTTTAACCCGGTTTCGAGCAAACTTACATTTTTAAAGGGTTATTATTATAAATTCTTAAATAGTTACATTTTAAAACCTTGAACTTTAATTATTTACATTTCTCAACATTTATTTTGTTTAAAGACCTTCAAGACAACCTTTCTAAATTCAAGACTTCTTTTCTTTTTAGGCATTGTGCGTTAAACTCATCGTTCCGACAAATCTCCAAATTATCATCTTTCAAGTTTACTACTTGAAGGTGAGTATTTCATACCCCATTTTCCATCTTTTATTTCGGGGGTGACATTTCATACTTATTCAACAAAATGCTTTATATTTGAATTTTAAACCACAAACGTAGTTGTATACTTTACCTAAATAATTGCTCGATTTGGTGTTCTATGCTTATATGCCTATGTGTTTATCGCTTTTGGTTGGTGGAACTATAAAATCCTAGACTATTTGGCATCCCCTTATAGCTAGGTGTCGCTAATGTGTTTAGCGATATCTATTTATCCAAATTACCACTTTTATTTATCGTTTCGTATGCAAGTTTTGTGGCTATTTTTATTATATACTTATATGATTAAACTTATGAATTGCTTACCAACCTTTGTGTTGACAAACTTTATTTTATGAAATGTTGCAAGTTTGCATCTCGGTTGATTTATGATTATGAAGAAAACGACATCAAAGACCTTAGGATATTAGTAAAAATGAACAATATCAAATTTGCCATATTTTGTGATATCTTGTTTATGTTTATTTTATGGATAATTGTTATGTGATATTTTCAATGTTGTGAAATGAAATGAGTTTATTAAATACTGTCACTTTAATTAGTGTCTTGTGTTTATGGACAATCGTTACACCTCGGCATATTCTGCCGCCTTTGATCGGGGTGTGACAACGTGGTGGGTTGTTTGAAGATTTATAAAATACACGTTTAAAGTCAACGCGTAAAACAAACTCAAACCAACAAACTGGCAAAACAAAATCGTGTTGGCCAGTTTAGCCGGTCCAATCAACCTAACTGATTCGACTACTTCGGTTTAGTTTTTCCTAAACCAAAGCAATCACATTGCCTAAAATTCCATCAATTCATTTGAGACCAAGAAACTAATGGATCTATTTTGACGTCAACATGAGTTGAATACATCTAACATCGTCTTCTGAGTTTGGCGATGTCACGCACATCAATCAACTTTGTACTATTTATAGCTAGCATTATCAAACAACATAGTCAAATATCATAGGCGCGACTACTGATTTAACTATAGAAGGCCGGCACCTATAACATCAAACAATACAATTGCACTGATTAGTATCCGTCTATTTATTGCATGCAACCACCACCAAGTACCGGAATTATAACTCATAAATCATAAGTAACATATCCTTTTCAAATTCAGATATCCCGAGTTTCGGATGTCTGAATTTTGGATGGTGAATTTCAATATCCGAATATGTATAAAATTTAAGAGATATGAACATTTTCAAAATCATTGTCCAAACCTAAATCCGAAAATTTAGATATACAAAATTTTCAAAGAATTCTAATTCGGGTTTTCGGATATTCAGACATTCGGATTTCTTTTAATACCCCACATGTATCATAGTATCAAGTGATGTATTTACACATCTTGATAAACGATAAATAACACTGGATATTATTGATAATGTAAATTCAGTTTTTAATGAAGCAAGATGTGAGGTTGACTTTAATCTAGTTTAAAAGCATTCGTGAACGCAAATAGATCAATTTTCAAAACTAGCTAGGTGTCCTTTATTAATTTCAGTTAATTAAATTTATTTGAAATCGATAAATTGACTAGCAAGTGAAATTTGACGAGCCCTCCTGCATGCCAAATTGTCGTTAATTCTATAGGGACTAGGGAGGCTTTGAAAATATTGTAACTAATTGAATATTTGATGTGAGTTGTAGTTAATAACATTTATTATCTTTTCTTAGAGATTAATTAAACAAACAAAAAAAAAAAGCACACACACACACAGTAACAAATTATATACTGATTATCGTGAGAGTAACGAAAAACGTGTTTGTACTATCTTTTAATTTCAAACACCTTATAGTATATTTTGATTTTATATGAATTTTATTTAAAATAATATAGTATAGTTAGCAACTAGTGAATAGCAAATACGAGTTAATTAGTTTGCATAATAGTAACCGAAGTTATTTTTTTAATTATTCAAGAGCAATGTTTGATAAAAAGTAAAAACTCAATAACACAAGGAATTAGAAACACAACACATATCAGTTATAAGTTACTCGTAATTAGGTTTTACTATGACATTGACTTGTATATGTATTTCCTAAACTAACAACTAACTAAAATGTCGCTTATATTATTTTGAAAAAATATTTTCAATTAAAGAAGATTGATTACATAAAGGTTAATATCAAATAAAGGTTTTCTTATCACCGAACACTATAACAAAGATGGGAAATCACCGACGGATACAATCATAATCCATTTTTATGAAATGCTTTTAAACTTATAAAGAGGCGTCGTTGATCTTCCGAAAAGCTACAATAATCTAAAAGTCCGTCGGTGATAAGAAGCCAATAATTGTCTCTAACAGCACTTTCCAGGTTTATTTCCTTATGAATTGTACGAGAATGGTTTCCGACAGATGATAATGGGCCAATAATTATCCTAGCTAGCTTTTTCCATATTTGATTCCCGATCAATTGTCTGGTAATCGTTTCCAACTTTCCTCCATTAGAAACCGGGCACTTCTCAAATTAATTGACTCCACTCTTCTTCGACAAGGGTATACCTAATAGACTAAAGGGCACATCTATACTCTCTAATAAAAAGTTACAAGTTTTGCTACTTGTCACTCACACATTAAACCTTACCATTTTTAACAAATTTATAATAGTAAAATAATATTTACAATTCTTGAAATTTATGCTTCAAAATTTGTTAATTTAATATTTACTTCATATTTTTTTTTCAAATATTTACTTTATAATTGTTTCAAAGATTATTGCACAACGACTATGTATTAATATTGTTTAATAGGTTCATTGCTTCTTGTATATCGATTATTTATTAAATATTGTATTTTTAAGAACTACCCGTATAGTAGACGGGTCTCAAACTTGTATACTATAAAACAATTGACTCGCAATGTTAAAATAAACTTAATTGAGTGCTTCTAAGCTTTTTAATCACGATACAAAGTGATAACTTATAACCACTATCTCACGCATAAGTTCACCTTCTTGTATTAGTTTGTCTTAAAAAACATAGATGTGTAAGTTATCAAGTTTCTAAATTCATTCAATTACATACTTTCACAACTAACCGCTATTTAAAAAGGTAAAACTGATATTTAACTATTAATTGAAAATAGAACATTTTTATATACCTATAAGATTATACAATTATATATGTATTAAAAACTATATGATGGTTAACTCATAAAATTTACTATTTATGAAATAAGCCAATCATTTTGTTACAAACCACTTTGATGTTGTTATTTTGAGGTTTAATTTTTAATATTATTTTATGTTTTTCACACTCAATGAATTTGCAAAATTAGACTTCTATAATTAACATTGACATATTTTATTTTTGAAAATATTATATTTCTTAAATTATATATACACAATTGCAATTTGACTATTTATATTTGCGTTTCAGTATAAATTTCATTCGAAACAAATCTGGGTCAAAGTTAATATATTTTTAATTTTTTTTCACGTAATAATGTTACTCTAAATTTTGAATACAAACGTCATTGTTTCTACGTACGTCTCAATAAAATTTTATTCAATACTGAGCTCACGCAATGTACGACCAAAACAAATAGTTAAATATTATATATTTTTTATGCTTACATCACGACAACTTAATTTTATATGAATATTTTGAAATTTCTATCTACGTTTTAATATAAATTTATTAAAAACAGACTTGTTATTACATGTGTACAAATTTTAGTAATTTCATATCTTAACGTGTATTAACGTTTTCGCCGCAACACGCGCTACTTTTAAAATAACGCGTCCCTTCTTATTTGTAAAATCATTTTACACAATATTTGGCTATTTGCTATTACTTAAAATAGTAGAAATGATAGCGTGCCTAACATTATTCACATATATGTGTGAATATACATATATACATACATAATACATATAATTATGTGTATATAGCTCTCTTTATATATATATATATATATATATATATATACACATGTAGAGGTTGATCTTTAAATCATAACTAAACAGGTACGTCATAATATCATATCCCACCACCTACACAATAATAACACTCTCGTTATTAACTAGTTTAATTCCGGTTAACTGAAAAATGTCAGCTCGTATAGGGGTGGCAGACCTGCCGGAGTTTGCGGAACTATCGCCCGCCTCTCCAACTCTCGCAGAGCTTCTGGAGTATAGCGGTGACAACACCGCGCATCGTATACTTGAAATGAACAAGATGAACAACGGCAACGACTGCGGGAATGACTTCGTCCCGCAGGCGTTGCCGTTTGTCTTGTCCTTTACTAACCTGACGTACAGCGTGAAGACACGTGGAAAGTTTGGCCTTCCCGCTGTACTGTCAGGTGATAGTAAACTAGGCTCAGGCTCTGCAGCTGTTCCTGTAGCAACAGCAGGAGAGCATGTTAGAGGAGAGAATTTGTTTTGTGGAAACAAAGTGTTGTTGAATGATATTTCTGGGACAGCTAGAGACGGTGAGATACTCGCGGTCCTGGGCGCGAGTGGCTCGGGGAAATCGACTCTGATCGATGCGTTAGCGAACCGAATTGCGAAAGGAAGCTTGAAAGGGAATATTACTTTGAATAGTGAGCAGTTGGAATCAAAGTTGTTGAAGGTGATATCAGCTTACGTAATGCAAGACGATCTGTTGTTTCCGATGTTAACGGTCGAAGAAACGCTGATGTTCGCAGCCGAGTTTCGGCTCCCTCATACTATGCCAAAGTCTAAAAAGAAGCAAAGAGTTCGAGCCCTGATTGATCAGTTAGGGCTCAGAAACGCGGCGAACACAGTCATTGGTGACGAAGGTCACCGAGGCGTCTCTGGGGGAGAACGTCGTCGCGTTTCTATTGGAACGGATATTATTCACGATCCAATTATTCTTTTCTTAGACGAGCCGACTTCCGGACTTGATTCGACTAGCGCGTATATGGTCGTGAAGGTTTTGCAACGGATTGCGCAATCGGGGAGTATCGTAATCATGTCCGTGCACCAGCCGAGTTTTCGGTTACTCGGGTTGCTAGACCGATTATTGTTTTTGTCGCGTGAACAGACGGTTTACAGCGGCTCACCGTCGAATCTCCTATCCTTCTTCGCGGATTTCGGTCATCCGATACCCGACAAGGAGAATCGTACCGAGTTCGCACTCGATTTGATAAGAGAACTCGAAGGTTCTCCAGGTGGGACCAGAAGCTTAGTCGAGTTCAACAAGTCATGGCAGACGTTAAGACGCTCACGACACACGGGCAATGAAATGCCCACTCATGGTTTATCCTTAAAAGAAGCTATCAGTGCTATCATCTCCCGAGGCAAATTAGTCTCGGGAGCTGCCACTGACCACGTGAGTTCTACCACATTGGTCCCGCATTTTGCTAACCCAATGTGGAAGGAAATGCTAGTATTATCAAAACGGTCATTCAAAAACTCGTGGCGAATGCCAGAGATATTCGCTACCCGGTTAGGCGCGGTTATGGTCACTGGCTTCATCTTAGCCACCGTGTTCTGGAAACTCGACAATTCGCCAAGAGGCGTTAAGGAGCGATTAGGGTTTTTCGCATTCGCGATGTCAACGACATTCTACACATGCGCGGATGCGTTACCGATATTCATTCAAGAGCGTTTTATTTTCATGAGAGAAACGGCGTACAACGCGTACCGCCGTTCCTCATACGTCTTATCCCATTCGCTCGTCACAATCCCTTCGCTTATTATCCTATCGATCACATTCGCAATAATCACATTTTGGGCCGTGGGGCTCGACGGTGGGGCTTCGGGGTTTATGTTCTATTTCCTCATAATCCTCACCTCATTTTGGGCTGGGAGCTCATTTGTGACCTTCTTATCCGCTGTTGTACCACATGTCATGATCGGATACGTCATTGTAGTCGCGATCCTCGCGTACTTTTTATTATTTAGCGGCTTTTTCATCAACCGCGATCGAATCCCTGACTACTGGATTTGGTTTCACTACATTTCGCTAGTTAAATACCTGTACGAAGCGGTTTTACACAACGAGTTTCAAGATCCTCGCAAATGCTTCGTTCGGGGGACTCAAATTTTCGATGGGAGCCCACTCGGCGTATTCGACGAGTCCTTGAAACTTAAGCTGTTAAAAAACATGGGTGAAACGTTAGGGTTTAGCATCACCGGGTCGACGTGCCTGACCACCGGGTCCGACTTATTGCAGCAGCAAGGGGTTAATGATCTAAGCAAATGGGAGTGTTTATGGATCACATTGGCTTGGGGTTTCTTCTTCAGGATCTTGTTCTACTTTTGCTTATTACTTGGAAGTAAAAATAAAAGGAGGTAACTGTAAACAATAGAATCTTTGGGGACTATTATGTAAGTTTTTTTTAATTTTGCCATTTTGGTTTGGCGGGAAGTGAAACAAAAGATTATATGTTTTTTCTTTTTTTTTTGGGGTATAATTTGATTATCATAATTAATAAGTTTGTATTATACTTACAATAAGATTATCATTTTGTAAAGTGATGATAGTATTGACTAAAAGAATGGTATTACATAAATTAAATTTCGGTTGGTGTGAAATAGTTGGATAATATCGTGCATTTTATATTTTTTTCATTTTTTACGTAAAGCTTGAGATTGTTGAATTAAGAAATAAGATGACGTTACTAGATAAGAAGAGGGTGAATGTCGGTTTTTGGATAAATCTTTATTGAAATGGAATTCTATGTTATAAATGACGCTTAAAATACTTTGTCATACATGGTATAATTTGTTATGTTTCTTAAGTCATTCTAACATCCAAATTTGATTTATTGGAGAGTTGAATACAGGGTCAGCCCTTGGGGGGACTGGGTGATCGACCGGCCCTTGGCCTTACACCCAGTGAGGCCCGAAATATTTTTTTAAAAAGATTTATATGTGTTTTAATGAAAAGCAATATGTGTATTTAATGTTTAAACTGAATTACATAATAAACTAGCTTGCCTTAGTGGCAAAGTGGTATGACTCTTAACAAAAAGTTTTGTGGGTTCTAGTCTTATTTGAGATATGTTTAAGCCTATTTTAATAAAAAAGTTTTTTACGCAACACAAATTATAACCAAGTATGCCCATTTAAAAATTAAATTGTTTAAACCCAACTAAATAATCATTTTACTTGATGCCCAAAATAATTTTCACCTTCTCGGAGCCGGCTCTGGTTGAATAGCCCTATGTATATCTTTGTAATTTATTTTGTATAAACATACAAAATATGATATAGATATAAGTTACTTTTTTACTTTTTATCATAGAATTAACAATTTATATTGGTTTCTAGATGTTAAAGCCAATAATCAAAATAATATGAAAATGAATGCGAGCACAATTAATGGGGTTGGCATTGGCAAGCCAGCCAAATGGGTAGAGGTGGAGATGGTGGGGGTGGGGGTGGGGGTGGGGGTGGGGAGGTGAAGCTTTGTACATACACTTTATCTTTTGGTCATAAATGATTTGAGTTTGAAAGGTCAAAATGTCAATTTAAAAGCTATAGTTTGAAACAAGAGTTTGGTGGAAAATTGGTGATGTTAATTATTACTCATATTACTTCATGTATCTACCCCTCCACCCCAATTTTATTAACCTTCAATTTTTATTGCTAGATAAAATCAATGCTTTATAAATTATAATTAAAGAAATATCGCCTCTCTACTTTCATGCAATGCTGGTTATTATTTATATTTATTCATAAAATAATCCATGATTTTATCTTATATTTCTAGATAATAATGTGTATATGATAGATCCAAATATCATTTAGGGTTTAAATTTTGCTTCGCTATCAGTTAAATTTCTTTGGAGTTGTAGGACCAATGAAAGATGTCACGTTTAATATGTTGCTACAGCCTAATAACTTATATAATGGGGACCAAAGGTATTCCAATCAGAAGTCCTTCACGTGGCCCTAGAAGTAGCGACAAGACTATAATATTACAACGATCTTATATTTTGAGAGAACAAGCGTGTAACCATATATTTATGGTTTATATTTCTTAACGGTGAAATATATTGAAAACAAATACTAACTAAAAGCTAACAAATAAAAAATCACAAAAAAAACTCGTTACAAATCACATGCTCCAATTAATACATCAACATCGTAATTAAATTTACTAAAGGGTCATGTTGCATTTATTGAATAGCACGCCACATCATATAATCCACTTTAAGAATTTTAAAATAAGCACGAAACCTTTTTCAATATGAAAGTGTAAGTTTAAGATGTTGGGTATACAGAATGTGATTTGAGTTGAACAAAACAATATAATATTCATCTTAACTAATAAAAATATGTAATCAACTTGTTTAAAGACAAGAACCACGATAATTAAATATATTTACATAATGTTGATTTGGCGTAGTGAAAGAGAGAAAGAGACATGGTCGTGTGACTTGTGTTACATACCGTTTTAATGTTTTATATAATACATGTAAACCGACAAGTACAAATATTTATTATTTTGTATTGTTCTTACAGTTTCATACCAAAAAGTTGATTTTGTGTTGAAACTTGAAAGTATGCATAGATGAAAAGATTAATTTATAAATTGAAGTAGAAAATATATACATAACTAAAAGAAAATGGAAAATGATGGATTACTATCTATTATAATTATATTTATAATTATTTTGTCTATTAGATGTCTTCACGGAAAATATCATTATAATTTAATTATGTTTTTATTACCAGTAGGCTGTAGGTTTGAGTTTTTGAAAGTTAAGTTGAGAGACATTATTGACTTTTCCAACAAGGTGTCCTTTTTTTTAATAATGTTTTGAAAAGCCACAAATATCCGAGTGATTCTTTCTAAGACGTGATACAAATCGTCTATATTGATTTGATATTTCAAGTCTGACTCACTGAAAAATACCTTTCAGGAGGAAACCACCACTGTAAAGAAGATATTTGAGTCAGGTTTTAAACTTGAAAACATAAGAATCTTAATTCTTAAACTATCATCTTTATGTCATTTAACCAAAAGACCAATAGGACAATGGTGCCATTTAACTTCAAAAAATAAAAATAAAAAAAATGTATGTAGAATATATATGGTGAGAACAATTATTATGTATTACAATTAAGAAGTTTGGTGTAGCTAAGTGTCCACTGGGCTATTTGGTGGCACCGTATTTATCAATTGTATTGTTATTTTATTCAATTCCTTATTCCCAAATTTACCGACGAACCATCCCATTGGGGCACCTTAATTGTTATACTATCCGTTTTTTTTGCTCTGGTACCGTAACGAAAAACGACCAAGTGCCAATTTGGTTTTTGTTTTATTTCTGGTATCGCAATGAACGTGACGAAACCAACCAAATTTACGCAAACCCATCACATTTTTTTTAATTCCGGTCCCGTAATGCAAGTAACAAAAACAAACCAACCGAATGCCAATGTTTTTTTGTTTTAGCTCCGATGCTCATAACAAACGTGACGAAAACCGATCGAATTTACATACACTCACCGGCTCAACGCCCGGGTCTTCCCAGCGTCGGAGTATTGATGGATATATGGTTGAAAGGTGAGAGGTAGCCTCCCTACCCACTTTGGCTATAAATTAAGTGTCAATTTTTAATTAATTGGATAAATTTGATATTGAAATCTAACAAACTAGATACATTAAGCTTTCGAATTATAAATGCGAATCTGATATTGTCTCCACCCTTATTCATTACAACAACCGTTAATCCGTTATCCACCGTTGTCATTCCGTCACCAAATCAAATTAAATTAGTAATAAGTATAGCAATATATAAAAGTACATAAAAATCAAAAGAAAAACATGTTATTTTGTTAAGCATGATGCGTGAGACAGTATTATGTTACTCTTTGAGAAGATAAATGGTCTAACGGGTTTTAGAGTTGGTAATTTGTCCCGTTAACTCATGAGCGGGCTGATTTAGGGTATGATTTGTTTCTAGCATGTCAAAAGTAGCCCCAGAAGTGTACTTTTAAATGCAAGCAATCTTCTAAACTGCGTTTTTATTCTACTCTGCTTCCGCCTCTTCAATTATTTGGAGCACAAAGCAACACAGTGCACAAATCAAAGCTGGGTGAAATTTCCACAAAAATCTTGCCCCAGCACCGCCTGTCATGCTCTCCACTAAGTGGCAAAACGTCTCATGGTCTTAGGGTTAGAATGTTAGATTTTATTGTGTTTTAGATGGATACTATCGTATTGATCTTTTTTAAAGATAAAAAGCATTTTATCGGTTCACCCGGCGGTTCGCCGGTCCGGTCTGGCCGTCAAACCGGCAAAACCGGCCGGGTTTTTAGAAAATGGACAAATGTCATGAACCGGGCTGGTGTTTGTATCAGGTCTCGGTCAGACCGGGCAGACCGGCCGGTCCAGATTAGTTTCAAAACACTATGTTTGACACTCCGTTTATGTATTAAATTTTTGGAAAAAAAAATGTTGACCTGACTATTTTGCATGGCTATTGAAGGGGAAAATTCCCAAACTAAGTATTTATAAAACAAATTTCAAGTTTTTGGTACCATTTGTAAAAAATTCCAGAAATATATATTATAAACTAGTCGTGACGAGTAGTTTGTAAAACCAATTAAAACTTGCCGTGTGTCCTTAAACTAACAATAACGACTTAACGAGCACGTTCACTAATTATTTACTCGTCACGACTAAATAAGTTTCATGCCTCGTACTCAACGCCCACGGGTAATTCATAAGTCCTTTAGTCGTGACGACTAGTTTACCCGGTTTGCATTACTTACACGTGTAGTTTATTAGTAGTTAACTCGTCGCGACTAGTTTAACCTTATAATCTACTCGTCGCGACTAAATGACTTATGAATTACTCGTGGGCGTTGATTACGAGGCATGAAACTTATTTAGTAGTGACGAGTAAATGATTAGTGAGCGTGCTCGTTACGGTTAGTTTAAGGACACGTGACAAGTTCTAATTGGTTCACAAACTGCTCGCCACAACTAGTTTACAATACTTATTTCTGGAATTTCTTGTAATGGTGCCTAAAACTTGAAATATATTTTCATAAATGCTTATTTTGAGAATTTTCCACTATTGAACCCATTTGACCAACCCATTTTACCACCTCTTTATGAAACTTCATTGGTAAAAAGGCAAAATGATCTTTTATAATAATTCACATGAATTTTTCTTTGTATTGCAATTTGCAAGAGACGATATGTTGTATCCAAATTGAAATCTTAGGTAACCGACGACTGCATTCATGTTTATGTCTGGCCAACTAGATCGTGAAAAGGCCGACTAGATCACAACAGATTAGATCACGTTGTTAAAAACCCAGGCCGACTAGTAAGACATGTGGGACGACTAGATCATATCGAATGAAGATTGGAAAAAATGTTATCAAAAATAGGGCCAACTAGATCGTGAACATGTAGACTAGATCATGAACGAATGCAGACTAGATCACGCTATTAAAAAATAAAAAATACTAACATTTTATACTATAAATGGGCAAGAATCGGGAATGATAATATGAACCACCAAATTTTACCCAAACATTTGCCCAATATCCTTACAAAATGTCTTCGAGATTTGTTAAAAAAAGATACAAAACCCATCCAGACCCAAAACAACATATATCATTATGGTCCGTCTCCATTGCTAAAATAGGTGGCTCCAGAATTAGGACGTGAGCAATAAGTGTGGAAGTAGGGGTGTGCTCCATATCACACTACTCCAGCTACCAGCGCCTTGGCTCCATTCGTCATATTTCGCCAGTAAGGTTTCGTCGGGGGGTCATGCTAGATATTTAGAGAGGCAACCTAACCGGAACCTTGAACACCCGGCATTATGATGTGTATTTCGCCAAAGTCAATGATATAGAGAAAGCGACACATCTAGTCGCCGGTTCCAATCACTCACGCCAACTTATTTAAATATCATGTATTTTGTTTTAAAAATCTGATCATGTAATTGGTATATTTGTAACAATAAATTCAATGATATTAATCATATAACTTTGTTTGTTAACTTTTTTGTGAATTTAATATTAAAACATAAATGTAGCTATAAATCCGTTCAATAGTTGTAGACATTTTTGAAAACTTCACGATCTAGTCAGCATTTTCACGATCTATTCTGCGTTTTCACGATCTAGTCGGGGTTTCACGTCTAGTCGGCGTTTCTCTAGTCGGCATGTTCACGATCTAGTCTACCCTATTTGTTGATTACGCTTTTTCCAATCTTCATTTGATATGATCTAGTCATCCCACATGTCTTACTAGTCGGCTCGGGTTTTTAATAACGTGATCTAGTCGGCATGTTCACGATCTAGTTTACCCGTTACCCGACCCACTCTTTTTGCCACCGCTACTTCTTCTTTATATTTTTTTCCCATGAGACCTCATAGATCCCAACCCACTCTTTTTGCCACCGCTGCTTCTTCTTTTTTTTCCCATGAGACCTCAAAGATCATCAATTGAGTTGGGATCAGTTGGCTTATTTGTTATATAAAAGTTCTACACGGTAAGTTTTGAAAATTGGCTTAATCAAAATTATAAGTTAGCATACAAGCTGTACTACATATGTAATAATAACAATATGCTTTTCTCTTTCACAAAAACCAAGATGTTTTATAATATATAAGCACCCTATACTATACATGGTTGAGCCACTTGCCTATTTTCATTGTGAACTAGATCTAACAATCTCTCTAATACCTAGAGCTGTTCGTGACACTATACCATTGATCGAGTTGATGATTTCCATCGTGAGGTCCGAGGTAGTTAAATTTGGGTGCAATATTCGGTACCCAATAGTCACCATGGATCCACGTTCATCACCCGGTGCATATACATCACCTTTACCATAGCCTGGGACAATACTTATTCCTGATGGCAAGAGGGCCGCCGAAGAAGTGTCTTCGCCACTCATCACAGCGGATACCGTCTGGGAATCCAAAGCTGCATAAACAATAAATGATCCTGTCATATCACTTGAAGTCTCTTGCAACACCATAATTTGATTGTCTTCCGCGGATGCCTACAAGCAAAAAAATAAAATAAAGTTAGAAAACAATCATTTTATTATTAATATTATTAAGACCATACATATGCATAAATAGTAACTATGTAAACTTACATTTGAGTTCAAAATTGAGATGCAGTTAGGACTACTTTCATCTTGGCTCAACGGGAAATGGATCATGTTATCGGTAGCGATGGTATGGCATACCGCATCCCACAAGCACCTCAAGTCTTTTGTTTGCCACAAACTAAACAAGTGTTGATGATTTGTTGGTATCCAGACTGAAAATGATGCGCTCGTGACTATTCCAAATGGTTCGCCAAGACCATGTATGCACTTGCGTGCCATGATCCTTGGTCTTCCTAATGCAATCACAACCGGTTCCCATTGTTGACCACCAGTCAAACAAACGCCAGCACAAAAATTACTCGTCATGCGTCGTGCTAGGCCTTTTAAGCGTATTTTCATATTTTGATATAAGTTGGGATGAAGGGTGGGTGAAGTGGTGGCACTTAAGCCCTCGCAGTGTCGCAAAAGTGCACCAATCCATCTTTGTGCACCAAAGCCGATACCAGATCTGATTAGCTGACGATACTCATGGGAGACTGGTAGTTCATTGTATACAACATGTTCGATCCATGTAACCTACACATTAATTAAAAGTTACTAAGTTATATCGTAATTAGCCATTATGCAATACAAAAAATATAGATATACCATACCATTGTGAAACCATTTGGCATATCACGTAGGATGCATCCGGAAGGACACCTTCTTGTTAAGTGTGCTTCCAGTTCATAATCTACAGATACATCAACCACAACCCATAGCCCCTCAGCTTGCTGTTTGGCGAATCGAATAAACTCAAAGACTCTAGCTGGCACTTCAGGCGAGATGAGTTGAATTTCGGCGTTCTACATAAAGTTTTGATAGTTTAGCATTTTTTTTATCTCAAAATATTAAATAAATAGAGGAGATAAATAGAAAAATAAGTCCAATAAGGCTTACAAGTTGGAGAGCACCATTTCTTGAACCTCCTGTACCATTAGAAATCACTTCCATTATAGTACAACTTCCGATCATGCTCGAAAACATCTCTCTCCATTGATCCTATAATACACAACATCATGAATTAGTATAAGTTAATCTAACTTTCGGTTTTCTAAAAAAAAAATTGATAAGTTACCGCATCTAGTAATGCTTCTACGAGTGTTGAACTACTTATTGGTACCACACTGTTAGCCCTTGTAGCATCGGATACAAATCCAAGTGGTTTTCTACCAAGGCAAGGAGGAAAAGACTTTGCATATTCTTCGAAATTAAGGGTTTCTCCTCCACCTTCAGCGTTTCTATTCCATAATGGTGCATTAACTAGCCCACTCTTGAATAGCTCTTCCATAGCATTTGACGCTTGCTCAATATATCCACTCGTCTGAATGGGCATGTCAATGCCCATTTGTGATTGAGCCTCGACTGGGTTTAATGAACCATGGTTGTAGCTTCCTCCTGCGAGTTCCAAGTTAGAATTTGTTAGTAAAAGGGCTAGAAATTAAGTCTATAGAAAGGCGAATACATAA
The DNA here is from genome assembly GCF_021521415.1 of Bidens hawaiensis. NCBI lineage: Eukaryota > Viridiplantae > Streptophyta > Magnoliopsida > Asterales > Asteraceae > Bidens > Bidens hawaiensis. The sequence goes on from NW_027492653.1 coordinate 59,980, forward strand.
ACATTATTTGTTTTTGTATTACATACCTTCTTGATCTTCCTTGCTTGCCTCATTAGGATATGAGATATTACTTAGCAATTGACTAGCGAGTGGCGAGTGCTTGCCGAAGAATTGATAGTAGAGATTAGACATTCTGCTAAGCTCCTCTCTCAATTGGACATTTTCTATCGTGACAACATGAATGGGTCTACCCGATATTGTCGCTTGTGCACCACATTTGACACAAAGAGGGTTCTTTACAACTTCTTTTAGTGCTAGAACCTCAAGCCTCAGTAGCTCGTTTTGTTGCCTTAGGTTTGAATTTTCATGACGCTCCGTTTGAGCCTACACAAATGAATTTAATAATTTTTAGTACCAATTATTTAGCTACCATCCAAATAATAGCAAAATCAAGTTACATGCTACAATACTGGGTGTTAATATATATTTAAAACTTAAGTATTTAATCATAGAAAACTTAAGTATTTAATCGGAGCAATTATTACGACCTTTATAAATATTTTTTTTTTCAAAAAACCAACGATAATTATTGCATTGTTAAAGATTGCCTTCATCTGAGTTCTTTTGTTTTGGAACCAAAATTTGACCTTTTTCAGCTCGATGTTGAGTTTTCTTGTAATTTCCCTTCGTTCTTTCTCGTTAGGGTGATCGTTATTCTGGAAGCATCTATTACCACAAAAAGAAAAAAAAAATAAAAACCATATATGCATGCATGAACTCAAAATTTGGCCAATAACCGAAAGGAAAGGTGAGTATTACTTTTCGAGTTCTGCAATCTGATGTGGTGTATGACGAGAATAGTGCACCTTTCTTGAACTCGAAGAAGCACCGCCACGATGGACTTCTTGTTCATCACTAGACGATACTTCAAAATTATCGTGTCCATATGGTGTTGTCGCGGGCACTTCTTCCCTAGCCCGTTGGTTATCATTTCCTTCAACTCTTTGCCGTGAAGAATTAAATCTTCCTGCCATTTTGCGCTTTAGTCTGCAAAATCATCATGTGTGTTAAATGTAATCCAGCAAACAAAATGCTAACATTTAAAATCCATAAATAACATCAATAAAGGCTTCACAAAAAGAATATGGTTTTTAATTTTTTTACTTTTACTGAATATAATTCAATCTTGGAAATTCTTTGAAAGAATTGTGTTGAAAATTTTATGGTAAATAACTTTTTGTTTATAAATGGAATGAAAAAGATATGTTTTTTTTTCATTTAATTACAAAATCAATAAAATAAGACAAATCTTTTGATACATATTATGTATTTCATTTATATTGTCACAAAACCTCATTTGCTAATTATCATGGGGTGAAAGATTTATAACAAGTGCTAAAAAGCCTAAAATAAAAACAACTAAACAAGCAACAGGAAGGGATCAATGCTTAGCGATTTTAAAAGCACATTCGAAATTTGAATTCGGGTTAACTAGAACAAACTGTATCAAGAGAAAAAAAAACATAAAATGCAGCACGATATATAAGGGTGTTCGTCGGATCGGATACGGATTATTTGGTTCGGATTGTTCGGATTTGAAATTTTTAGGACCCTATCCGAAATTCGATCCGATCCGAATTAGGGTTGTTCATATCCGATCCGAAGCCGGTCCAAATTGATTTTGGATGGATTCGGATCATATTCTGATACTCCGAAATAATCCGAATAACCCGAAATAAACCGTAAAGCAAACATTCAAACAAACGTCTAATTAAATAAAAATACAAAACCAAAAAATTAAACTAAAAGTACACAAACAAAAGTCAAAATTCAAATAAAAATCTAACTAAATCCATGATTCATCATAATTCTAGAAATTAAAACAGTACACGAATAAAGTCAAAATTCAAATAAGTAAAACACATGCTATTTGTTCCGATATCCGAATAATCCGAACTATCCGAATTTTTTTAAAATCCCTACCCGAATAAGAATTTAGATCGGATTATTCGGATTTCGTTTTTTTTTCGGGTTTCAGATTTCCTGAACACCCTAAGTCGATGTCTCAAGCTTGAGACTCGAGAGGGTTAGTATTTTCTAAAATGGCGGGTACTCATCATATAAAAAAGGGGGAAAATCTAAAAAAATAGAATATATATTATTTATAGTAATTTGGATTAGGTTAAGCAGGTTCGATCATGCTCAAAACTCCGTAATTTGATATGGACAACGAAACGAAATATGAATTCTAATGAAAAACCAAAAATGAACTGATGGATTTTGATTTTTTGAGTTCAATGTGACAAATTGACACTCGTTACAACATAATAATGTTGTGTGTTTCATAACAACAAAAACATAGTCTAAATATAGTTGGTAATTTATGCAACTTTAATACCATGACAAAAAGTTTTAAACGTAAAAAATCATTTTCATCAAAATCGAACTCAAAAACTGTAACAAAAAAAACAAAAAACAAAAAATGCATGGCTACAAATACAAAATAAATAAATAAATAAATAAAATAAAAGAACATATAAGACAATATATTATCACTTGATAGTTAATCAACGAAATAGCTTCTTCAGAATTCTTTTAACTAACAAATGAAGTGTGTAAGTGATGTGAAGACAGGAGACTTATATATACACGCACATAAAGGGGTGTAAAATTGAAATATGTTTGAAAATGTTTTTTAATGTTTTTCTCTCTTTAAATTTAAGATTTTTCTAGATTTTTCCTGCTACAAAAATAAATTTTTAGCAATCTCCTCGGTATGGAATTACATCTCATTTCACTGCATTTGACTCACCCTATTCGTTAAAACATTTAAATGTGAAACAAATCTCAAAATTAGTTATATACTTTCTTTTAAGAAAAATAAATTTATTTCTAACTTTATTTTTGTAATATTAATAGTTTAATACTATTCTCTAATACCTATTATAATATGACTATTGAATTCACGTATCAAATCAACTTTTCTTTAACTTGGGCTTCTTATTTTTTGTTGAATTTTACTTAAATATATAAAGAACTCATTTTTTTTTCTCTATATGTAATTAAATGAAAATCTGAAATAGTAAATAGTAATAAACTAAATAAATGGAAAATCTTTTATTACAATTACGAAAAAAAAACATTACACACCAATACATTTTTTTTCCTATTTTATTACATGATGATATTAAATCTTTACTTTTATTGTCTTATCAAAAAGATGCTAAAGATATGCATTATATTTTATCATTTAAGTTTTCAGACGTAAACAAATTGTTGTTTAAAAACAGTAAACATAATGATTTGTACTTTTATTATTTTACCAAAAATGAATGTTTTTCTTAAAAGTTGTTGCAACCTAAATATTTCATTGATTAATTTTATGTACAAGTTGACTCGTAATAATCTGTAATATTATTGGTTTCACTTTTGCATTTGTCATCTTAACAAAAATTATTATTCATAAAAAAAGTTCAATATTTCAATAAGAATGAGTTGCAGCAGATAAATATACTTTTACAATATATGAATCTTAAATTATTAATCATCTAAGAATTTGTTGGTACCAGGCCAACGCTGAGTGGTACCAAAGTATTGGAGCCTTGGAGGTAGAGGTGCACAAACCGTTTTTTTTTTAAAACCGGTCCGGTTAATTCCCGGACCGGTTTTTTTCTTTATTTCAATAACCGGTTTTTTTAAAATCGGTTTTTTTATGAAAAAAACGGACCGGTCTAACCGGTTATAACCGGTTTTGTTTATGATCGGTTTTTTTTTTTTTTTTTAATTTTCGCGATTTAAAATACGAACGTTTGTAAATAATGAAGACCATTAAAAATACAAATATTAAAATTTCATTTAAAATTCAACATTAAAAATACAAATATTAAACATTGTTTTTAACAAACGAATACCAAACATTACAAACTTTGAGACATTGTCTTCGTACAAACAATTACATCATTATAAATACATAACTAATTTTCTTCGCCACCCGATCCCGAGCTCCTTCGTAGGTACTCGTCGTAGGCGGCTTCTTCATCGGTCATTGGTTGAGTATATCCTTCATTGACCTCGTCTTCATACAAGCCCGCTTCATACTCCATTTCCCCCTCGAGTGAGCGTTGATGTTGTGCCATTTCCAAAGAGTCCAAGTAATCCTTGTAGCAAATCGACATCTTTATAGCCGGTGGAGTGAGTCGAGTCCTCCTAATCGATATAACCCTGCCAGATACAGAAAAAGCAGACTCCGAAGCTACCGTGGAAGCTTGGACCGTTAGTAAATCTTTGGCCATGGCAGTGAGGATCGGAAACTCATCCTCCTTACCTCTCCACCAAGCCAGCAAATCAAGATTTCTAAATTCATCCGGAGTCATGTGTTTCACAAAGTTGCTACCACTATACCTTCCAAGTTCACTGTTTGGGGTGTTACTTTTTGACGTTTACCGGCGTCTTCCCAAATCATGTAGTACATCCCCATTTCAAGGTCGGTTTAGGATTGGGATTGGGCAGCAGCTCTCAACGAGTCATGAATTTGGGACGACGACCCGTATCTTGTTAAGTAGACATCATACATATTTGAGAAGGTAGTGTTGAAAGTATTCCTTAAAGTTTGGTTAAAAATGGGGTTTTCAGCGGTGTTTAACCCAAGCTCATCACAAATTTTTTCTATTAAAGATTCAACACCACCAACATTGGTGCAAGGGTTTAACGCAGCAGCACAAGTAAAAACAGCGGGTAGTTCTTCAAAATATTTTCTAAATTTTTCTTTCATTTTTACACCCATATCAAAATAAGGTGCACCCCTACAATCAAGCTCACTCAATTTTGTGCACATGACAGCAATTTTTGGTAAAGTAATGGGGCTTGTTGGATAGTAAACCCCGGATAAACTAGTCATGCAAGATTTAAAAATTTGATGAACCTCCGTAACGGTCTCAATCAATAACCAGTTTGAAGGATGATATGCTACACATTTACCCCTACTTGCCATAATTTGATGAAACGCAATCAAAGATTCTTTTTGTTGGATGGCTTTTTCAAACATGTTACAAGTGGAATTCCATCTTGTAGGACAATCCCAATTTGGCCCCAACCATTGACAATTAGCATCGTTGCAAAATTTTTTGTATCTTGAAAATGTTTTATTGTTGCTAAAAACATCTCGTAACATTCTTTTAAAGTTGTTTCTTTGCGTTTCAATCACTTTTAACCCATCTTGCACGGCCAAGTTGATAATATGTGCAACGCATCGACTATGAAAAAACGCTCCATCACAAATAGGTTTATACTTTAATTTTAAATGCTCAACCGCGGCCGTATTGTTGGACGCGTTATCAAACGAAATTGAAAGGATTTTATCTTGAATTTTGAATTTTCGAATGATTTTATCCAAGATTAAAAAAATATTTCTACATGTGTGCGGGTAATCGAACAAATGAAAAGCAATGGTTCGTTTCATCATTTGCCACGCCTCAGGGTCTACCCAATGAGCCGTGACACAAATGTATGAGTCGGGCAAACCATGAGGTACCGACCAAACATCCGTTGTTAAGTTTACACCGTTTTTTAAATTTTCAAAGTATGAATTAGTTCGGATTTAGCGTTTTTCCATGCTTTGAGACAATCTCTTCTAAGGGTCGAACGACTTACGTGTTGGTAGCGTGGTTGAACAAACTGTTGCATCATCTCAGTGAATTCTGGGTTGTCGAAGTGGTTGAAAGGAAGTGTTTGTTTAATCACAAAGTTTGAAAATTGTTGACGTACCACATCAATGTCGTACGTAAACACCGTTCCTTGATTCGTCTTCTCCGGTTGCGAACTACTTCCCGCTTCGTTCTTCAAACCTTTGCAATAGCGCTTTTGTATATGCGCTTTCAAAATCGAATTGGCATCTTTGGCGTAGAACTTCGCACAATGCTTGCATCTTTGGAAGTGAGTTTTTTTAGTGAGTTTTGGAAGTGTGAGATAACCATTACCCAACCTAAACTATATATAGCTGTTTGTGGTGTTAAAATGGTAAAAAAAAAACTCAAAAAAACGGTCAAAAACGCATCCCAACGGTCAAAAAACGGTAATATTACCGTTATATAACGTTAAAAAAAACCGGTTTTAAAACCGGTTTTTTACCCTAACCGGTTCGGTTTTTTTTCTAACCGGTTTTTCTAGCTTGATGATGTAACCGGTACACTAACCGTCGGTTTTATAACCGGTTTGACCGGTTTTAAAAAAAACCGGTTTCCGGTTTTAACCGGAAAACCGGTTCACTAACCGGTTTTTTTGGGCATCTCTACTTGGAGGCTTTGTTTTTCAAATGCCAAGGATTGAATTGCATTCTCATGATTTAATTTACAAATAGTAGAGTTAAAAAGTATATGAGTTGGTATTTCTTAAAAAATTATTATTACAAATATAATGGTTTTTGAATCGTTTTTGTAACTGGTTCAGATAGAAATTCAAAAATCAACTTTATGTAGAAACAATACATTTCCCAAAGAATAGCCATTGGGGGAAAAAACTGGTTAAACGAACTGATCTGAAAATCAAACCGGTTTAAAACCGGTTATGTAGAAACCGATTTGGAACTGACTGAAACTGTTGGTTCAAATCCAACTGAAACCATAGATTCGGAACCGGTTTGTAATTAATTATCTCTACCGAAACCGGTTAACCGAACCCAAAACTGGCCAAAACGAGTGAATAACTTGCCAAAAACTGATCATAAACTGGTCAAGAAACCAGTTTAAAATCAAACCGAAATCGATCATAAACCGGTTTTGACTTTTGTTAACCAAACCAAACTGGTTTCAACTTGGACCATTTAGGGTTTGAAACCGGTTTGTGCACCTCTACGTTAATATAGGAAAGTACTCATAGCTTTGATACATTTCGAACAATAAATGAAAGGCAAAATGTAAATCTAGATTACGGTATTTTACATATGTAAACGACAAATTAATATAGCATAATTGCAACAAATTTTTTGTATGCATGTGATATAACGTATACGGAGAAGAGATTGATAACCTAAATGAGAGATGAATTCGAGTCTTCTGTTTCGATTTTCTATGTCGATATAAAGTAGGGTTTCTTGGAGTCCTCATTTGGACGGCGGGCAACAAAGGACTTTGATCGTATTTGTAAGAAAAAGGAAAAAAACTTTAGTGTTTCTGAGAAGAAAAAAGAACCTGACAGTATTACAAACGATGAAATTTTATAGAATCGTTAACAAAGAAATAAACTTAATTTTAGGGTAATGAGACTAACAATCAAGTATATTTTTTCGTTTGGGGTATTGCATTAATATATAGAGCGTTTGTCACGGAGATTATGATCCTCTGTGTACGAGGTACACCATACTATATTGAAACGTTTATAAAAACATCCTGTTTTGATTTAGTTATGTTTTGAAATATTGAGAGAACATTCAAGAATACATTTTTTTTTGTATTTTATGTATATACCTAATTCTCTAAAAATCTAATATAAGTTGTATTAGTATGATATATTAACTAAAATAAACAAGCAAAGAAATTGTATAATCATTGTACTATAAGATCACAAGGCAACAAATGGTGCAGGACAGGAATTGGTACTCGAATTCACAAAATTGGTGGTCTAAAGTCGCATGGGCATAGCTTAGGCCTTGCCCAAGCGCCCAACTTAACCTACGCTAGCTCTATGTTTTCTTAGCCATTTTGTCACATTTTAATGCCTTAAATCTTATATTTTACACATCTAACTCGTGACGTTGTAATACTTACGGTAATGCCTTACATAAGTATCATGGAGGATATTATATATGTGTGTGTATATATATATATGTATATATAGGGTAAGGTTAAAATGAAAACCCATTTGAGTTGTGAAAACCCGTGAAAACCCTATATAACATCGTTTTTTTTTGTTACATGTAATATATGTTGTAACATTTAATACAAAACATCGAAACATAAAAAAAAATGTTTTGCTATTTTTTAACATTTTTTTATAACTTTTATATATGTATTCAGGAGAGAGAAAAAGTTATATTTATATTTACATTTTTTATTCACTTTAATTGTGGACCACAAGATTTAAACATTAATTAAAAACATGTTGTTGAGAATGAGTTTCTAGAGTTTTCACAACTCAAGTGGGTTTTCATTTTATATTTAGCCTATATATATATAAATATATACTAGATTTTATCCCCCGTGTTACGGGGGTTGTTTTACATTATTCGTTTTTAATATTTATATATGTATAATTGGATTTTAATTTTGTTTACATTCGTTTTTAATATTTATATATGTGTATTTGGATTTTAATTTTATTTATTGTAAGAAAGTAAATAATTAATATACTTGACGTTTGATGATAAAATGGTTTCACAAATGAATGATATGTTATAATCAGGTTTAAAAGCAATCTGAGTTTGGTGATACCCATTACCTGTTTATTTTCTTTATTATAAAATTGTTTCTTAATTATAAATAATATCTTTTTTTAAATAAAATAGAATATTAATTTTTAGTATAATTCTATTATATAGGATTTTCATATCAAATATTTGATTAGATTATTTTTTAATATAATGAGATGTTATAACCCGTTTAAGAGATATTTGGGTTTGGTGAGACATTTACCTGTGAATTCGGGTCAAATGCGTGAGAAGCCTTCATTTACAAATAAAGCAATATGATGGCTTGAGATAATGGTTGTTTTACGTTTTTCGTTTTTTAATATTTATTTTTGGATTTTAATATTCTTTATTGTAAAAAAGTTAATAATATACTTAGAGTTTGATGATGAAAGGGTTTCATAAATAAATGATATGTTATAACACATTTAAAAGCTATCTGGATTTGTTGACCCATGACCGCTCATGTTTTTTTACTATAAAATTGTTTATTAATTACGAATAATATCTTTTTCTTTTTAAATTGGATATTAAATTTAGTATATCCATATTTTATAGGATTTTCATATCAATATAATTGGTTAGATTAATTTTTAATTTAATGAGATGTTATAGCCCGTTTAAGAGTTATCTGATTTTGGTAAGACCCATACCCATGAATTTAGGTTAAATCAATGAGAGGCCTTCATTTAAAAATCAAGAAATCTTGTGGCTTCTATAAAAAGGAGGAACGACCACATCACGACACATAGGATTTTAGGGTTTTCGTTTATATATATATTATATATATATCAAAAACTAACATTTGCTTCTCTCACATTTTGCACTATTCATGAAAATGTTAGTTCTTCATCGTACACGTGCTATCTTACTACTCATTTTATTCCAACACGTTGTTCTTTCTCTCCTCGCCGCTTGATTTGTTTTGTTTCTCTGGCAATAGTTAGGCGAACACTATGTCTCTCTACTTCATTCTTGGTGGCGCCAGGTGGCAATGGTGTTGCCGGGTTTCGATTATCGTCTGCTGTCGCGTTTTCGAGTTATGATTCGGAACCCTTGGTGGTACCAAACGATGGTGTATACTTCATCCTAAATCGGTTGTGTCGTCGAGTTTAAATTCGGACCTCAGTGGTGATTGCGTTTCGTCACCGTCGCCGACTCCATTGAGCATTAGGCCTCTGTTCTTCCGACACCAATACTAGGTATGGTTCTTAAATTACACCATCGAGCATCCGATTCGGTTGCCAAGGTATATGATAATTAGTAATTGAGGTTTTCAAAAACATGCGTGCTTTTGTTTGTTGATGTTGCAATAACATAATCAGTTGTTTGTGCATAACAAATTTACAATATTATAATTGATAGACGAAATGACCAAAGTCATGTGTTTTTGTGATGTTTATTTACTAAATTAGGTGTCTTATTGTTGTGTTTTTTTATTGTAGATGATCCAGTAAAGAAATCATAGCATAGTAAAGATCTCAAGTAATGACTCTGTTATCTTTTGCGAAACTGTGTTGACTTCGAGTTGGTTTACTATATAAGGTTTTATCATTGTTGTTAATCGACCATCCCAGCAACACGGGGTAAAAAGACTTGCTGGATTTAAAGATCAAGTGCTCAGAGACAAAACATAAAAAATGCATCATGAAATTGAAATGTCATTTTGTATAGTTTATGATGACGTTTTGTTTAAGCATTGTTTAATTAATGTAAATTGTGAGATTACATTTTGTATTGCAATTTTAGTACATGGCTGTTGGTGATGAAAATTAAGTTTAAATAAGGTTATCTAATGAAATATACGATCAACCAACATTTATCGAATTTGAAAAAGAGTCAGAAGAGATGGTTCGATCCTCTTATTTTTTTTTCTCGAACCGAGAGATCCATGAATCGGGATCCTGATGCATATAGATACAAATGGTCCACTGGGAGCAATCATTTCCAGGAACATTTGGAACATTTCGTTTCTGAGCAGAAGAGCCGTTTTCAAGTAGTGTTCGATCGATTACGTATTAATCCATATTCGATTGATTGGTCTGAGGTTATCGACAAAAAAGATTTGTCTAAGCCACTTCGTTTCTTTTTGTCCATACATTCGTCAATTTCCATACCCGTATATGTTTTGTTTTATCCAGTTCGGGCTTGTTTTTGGATTCTTCGTTATCAATAAATTTTGTATTTATTAGTATTTGTTGGTGTGAAATTTATTTTATATTAATAAATCATTTAAAGCTACCAAACAACCCTTAAAATCACTTATTTTTGGCTTAAAGTAGTATTTTTTGAAGTTCAGGAGCTAAAAGTGACAAAATGGAAAAGTCATAACATTTATCTCCACACGTGGCGCGCGGCACCGACCAGATCAGCAAAAACTTGATATTTCGATTAAATCCGATTTTAACCCCCAAATTTCGTCCAATTCGATTAGTTTCTAGATTGTTTTTCAAGATATAATAATTACCAATATTCCTAGTGATAAACCCTAACTTAATCTCCAAGATTTGGCTTTAATTCGCTATTTAATCAATTTATGACAAAAACATAATTCAAGCCCTAATCCATCAATTAATCGATTTTTTGAGCCAAAGCCTAACTGATCCTATATAAACCATACTTGTAACATCTATATTTTGAGATTTATAAATAAAAGAGAATTTATTGTTACGTGTGTGCCGTTAAGTTGATTGTGTGGGGGAATGTTTGGATAATATCTAGATTTGGAATTGTGAGTGGGTTGTGGGGCCCATAACCCCCTATATAAACCCAACCCCTCCACCCTTTTCACCATTTCTTTCCTTCTATCACACACACACACACACACACATTTTCTTTCAAACCCGAATCCAAGTCCGGGCTAAAGTAAGGAAGACCTTGGTGTTCAAGTGCCTCAAACAACAAGAAGACGTCCAGATCTACGTACTGTTCGGTTCCGACCCAACCCGAAGAAAAATGTGAGTTTTGGTTAAAAAGGTTAAGTTTTATGGTCGGTTCCGACATGCAAACTGATATCTTAGTAGACCGGGTTGTAAGATGTAAGAAAAACATAAAGTTGGTGAGTTATAACCTCACGGGTGTGTTGCATGACAAAAAGGTGATGTTCGGACCTCATAAACACGGGTATACAAAGTTGGTACGACCCAAAACCCATAAAAAGAGTAGAATTGGGTCCTAAGGAAGAGTCTCGGAGGAATATGGCCTTAAAATGGTAAAAATGAAGAAAAGAAGATTTCCATTCGCATAAAGGATTTCGCATCGCATAGCCATGCGAAACCCCTATTTCGCAACGTTTCGCATCGCACAACCACGCGAAGCGAAATGGCCATGCGAAGCGAAATTCTCATGCGAAGCGAAATCGCATGCGAAGTGAAATAAGCATGCGAAGCGAAATTCTCATGCGAATTTCCAAGCGAAATGGCCATGCGAAATTTCATGAAATCCATTTTCTGATGCATTTTTGTTAAGGGCTGTTAATGAAATAAACAGGGGCTCTGCCCCTTGGACCCTGCTAGGGGCTGCCGCCCCTAGACCCCGCTACCAGGGGCGCTGCCCCCGGACCCCCGTTAGTTGAGGGTTTCGTTAATCTAGAAGTACGACTTAGAAGTAGTTGATTAATTCTTATAATTGTTACACAGTTAGCCGTACACAGCTAAGGAAAGGTATTGCATTTAACTCAGAGAGAAACAGGACCCCCCGTGAGTTTCTAGCCCCTTTATCTGTTATGTTTTCGGGGCTGTGTGCATACTCCTATGTGATAGTTGTTAATACACTTACCTTAATTGGTAAGGGTATGATATGTGTATGATATATGTGTGACTAAGTATTGAATGCTATTATGATATGTTTATACGAATGAATATGTATATATATGTATATACATGACTAGAAGATATGTATAGTATGCATGTATGAAAATGAATGTATAATAGAGTGACGAGACAGGTATGGTATTTCAAGACAAAGGGACCAGACCCTAATAATATCTGAGACAGAAGGGACCAGACCCTACTAATTTCTGGGATGGTAGAGATAGAATAGCCTATGGTATACCATAGGGAGTTATGAAGGAAAGTATAAGAGATCGATTGAATGTCTGTATGTAGGTACGTATGAAAGAAATGATAGTAAGTAAAGTATGAATACGTGTCTTCAGACACGTATGGGTAAGATCGCGAATGTAGTGTACGTTGAATGATTAACTAGAATCACTCAGCGTAGTTAACTGTTAGTATGCACGCAGGTAAATAGATTGAGGGAGATGGCTTAAGGATGGCACGTGGCAGGTAGAGATGGGCAAAAAAACAGGTTGGTGAACCGGTTACCCGGTTTAAACTGAAAACCGGTTTAAAAAAACCGGTTAATTAAAAACCGGTTTGACCGGTTTAAAAACCGCCAGTTCGCATATCGGTTACGCACTCGTGGGAAAAAACCGGTTCAAAAAAAACCGAACCGGTTAATGAAAAATCCGGTTACTAAAAAAACCGGTTAGTAAAAAACCGGTTAACCGGTTAATAAAAAAACCGGTTTTTGACCGTTATAACAGTCATATTACCGTTTTTTTGATTTTTTGACCGTTTTTTTTTTTGTTTTTTTACCATTATACCACCCCAAACATCTATATATAGTTTAGGTTGGGTAATGGTTATCTCACACTCGATTATACCACCCTAAACACTCTAAACGTTTATTTCAAACTCGATTATCATGGCCTCCCAAAGTGCTGCTTCATCCGTCAACATGGGTGCCTCTAACACTCAAGAAACGGTCGTTCGGGCCATCCCCACGAAACGAAACCAAGAAATTTGGAAACATTTCGACTTATGAGAAATGTCTAGTGGTGTCCAAAGAGCTCAATGCAAGCATTGTGCGAAGTTCTACGCCAAAGATGCCAATTCGACTTTGAAAGCGCATATACAAAAGCGTTATTGCAAAGGTTTGAAGAACGAAGCGGGAAGTAGTTCGCAACCGGAGATGACGAATCAAGGAACGGTGTTTACGTACGACATTGATGCGGTACGTCAACAATTTTCAAACTTTGTGATTAAACAAACACTTTCTTTCAACCACTTCGACAACCCAGAATTCACTGAGATGATGCAACAGTTTGTTCAACCACGCTACCAACACGTAAGTCGTTCGACCCTTAGAAGAGATTGTCTCAAAGCATGGAAAAACGCTAAATCCGAACTAATTTCATACTTTGAAAATTTAAAAAACGGTGTAAACTTAACAACGGATGTTTGGTCGGTACCTCATGGTTCGCCCGACTCATACATTTGTGTCACGGCTCATTGGGTAGACCCTGAGTCGTGGCAAATGATGAAACGAACCATTGCTTTTCATTTGTTCGATTACCCGCACACATGTAGAAATATTTTTTTAATCTTGGATAAAATCATTCGAAAATTCAAAATTCAAGATAAAATCCTTTCAATTTCGTTTGATAACGCGTCCAACAATACGGCCGCGGTTGAGTATTTAAAATTAAAGTATAAACCTATTTGTGATGGAGCGTTTTTTCATAGTCGATGCGTTGCACATATTATCAACTTGGCCGTGCAAGATGAGTTAAAAGTGATTGAAACGCAAAGAAACAATTTTAAAAGAATGTTACGAGATGTTTTTAGCAACAATAAAACATTTTCAAGATACAAAAAATTTTGCAACGATGCTAATTGTCAATGGTTGGGGCCAAATTGGGATTGTCCTACAAGATGGAATTCCACTTGTAACATGTTTGAAAAAGCCATCTGACAAAAAGAATCTTTGATTGCGTTTCATCAAATTATTGCAAGTAGGGGTAAATGTGTAGCATATCATCCTTCAAACTGGTTATCGATTGAGACCGTTACGGAGGTCCTTCAAATTTTTAAATCTTGCATGACTAGTTTATCCGGGGTTTACTATCCAACAAGCCCCATTACTTTACCAAAAATTGCTGTCATGTGCACAAAATTGAGTGAGCTTGATTGTAGGGGTGCACCTTATTTTGATATGGGTGTAAAAATGAAAGAAAAATTTAGAAAATATTTTGAAGAACTACCCGCTGTTTTTACTTGTGCTGCTGCGTTAAACCCTTGCACCAATGTTGGTGGTGTTGAATCTTTAATAGAAAAAATTTGTGATGAGCTTGGGTTAAACACCGCTAAAAACCCCTTTTTTAGCCAAACTTTAAGGAATACTTTCAACACTACCTTCTCAAATATGTATGATGTCTACTTAACAAGATACGGGTCGTCTTCCCAAATTCATGACTCGTTGAGAGCTGCTGCCCAATCCCAATCCCAAACCGACCTTGAAATGGGGATGTACTACATGATTTGGGAAGACGCCGGTAAACGTCAAAAAGTAAACACCCCAAACAGTGAACTTGGAAGGTATAGTGGTAGCAACTTTGTGAAACACATGACTCCGGATGAATTTAGAAATCTTGATTTGCTGGCTTGGTGGAGAGGTAAGGAGGATGAGTTTCCGATCCTCGCCGCCATGGCCAAAGATTTACTAACGGTCCAAGCTTCCACGGTAGCTTCGGAGTATGCTTTTTCTGTATCTGGCAGGGTTATATCGATTAGGAGGACTCGACTCACTCCACCGGCTATAGAGATGTCGATTTGCTACAAGGATTACTTGGACTCTTTAGATAGGGCACAACAGCAACGTTCACTCGAGGGGGAATTGGAGTATGAAGCGGGCTTGTATGAAGACGAGGTCAATGAAGGATATACTCAACCAATGACCGATGAAGAAGCCGCCTATGACGAGTACCTAAGAAATAGCTCGGGATCGGGTAGCGAAGAAAATTAGTCATGTATTAATGATTTGTTTGTTTGTACGAAGACAATATCCCTAAGTTTGTAATCGTTTGTATTAGTTCGTTAAAAACAACATTTAATGTTTGTATTTTTAATGTTGAATTTTAAATGAAATTTTAATATTTGTATTTTTAATGGTTTTCATTATTTACAAAATATAAAAAAAACAAACGTTCGTATTTTAAATCTAGAAAAAAAAAACCGGTTAAAAACCGGTTCTAACCGGTTTCAAAACCGGTTATAACCGGTCCGTATTATTAATTCAAAAAAACGGTTTTAAAACCGGTCCGGTTTTACAAAAACCAGTTAGTGTGGGAATTAAAAAAAACCGGTCCGGTTTTTAAAAAAAACCGATTTGTGCATCTCTAGTGGCAGGGACTGGAATACTGGCATCTTGGAAAAGAATGTTATGAATTATTATGATATGTTTTACGACAAGTTAACTTTTGTTAAGACAAGATTTGATGCTTTGTGATGTAATGAATGAAGTGTTATGTATTACGCGAAAAGTTTTAATTAACTCTGATTTTAGAACTATGTTTATGAGTAAATCCAATACCAAAGTAGGGTTACCTGGAACGGGGGCCTTACAATACTTAAATTCTATAAATCAATTACCCTAACTCAATTTTTCCGTCATCAATCGAATTTGGGTATTAATTCTCAATAAACTCTTCCAGTGTTGACTTTTGAAAGTCCAAGGCTACTTTTTTCTCGGTTCTTCCATCTCCATTCGTTTTCTGGTTAAGTTGTCTTCATGAAAAATATTTGTTTTTATCTAAGTAACAAATACCTCAATAAATTTTACATATTGATGGAGTTTGGTTGTTAAATTTAATCCGACCCGTTTAGGGTTCATAAAAGTCAATTATCGTATTTTTCAATTTTGCTTATTTTCTGTTCAGAATTAGATTTTGGTCCATAAGAGTTTTAGCTTTGTTTTTATGTTTTACATTTGACGGACCAAAATCGAATTCAGATTCATTGTTCGGATTCTGACTATGCATCAGCTCGCTTACAACTTGTTTATTTCATAACTTGATCGAACTCAGATTCGCTGTTCGGATTCTGACCAAAATCAAACTCAGATTCTATTTATTTGTTTGCTGTGATTCCAGTGGAGTTATTCTCGGTTTTGACTCTAGTTTGATATCTAAAATTTTCAGGTCTTTTTGTGTTGGGTCAGTCAACACGTTAATTTCTTCGTTTGTTATTATTTTATCGTTTATCTCACCTAAATAACAAGGTGAGTAATCACTCCCCATCTTTTACTGTTTTAAACATTTTGGGGACCTTATGCGTGCCTTGTCATATTTTCATATAGCATATTATGTCAATTGCAAATCTTAAATATTGTATGGTTGATCAATTAAATGTTTATATGCTACTTGCTTACATGCTCAATTGTTTATTTATCGCATTCGGAGAGGCCCATCATAATCACATTAAAGTATGATTATACGCCGTCTTAGTAGCCATCGATTGTGTTCATTTAATCATGACCAACCGACACCGTTTTGTACTTAATTATTTTACGCCGTCTTAGTAGCCATAGCCCGTGTTCGTGAGGCATGGTCAAACGACACCAATTGTTTGCTTATCATTTAATTGTTGACACTCATGATATTTATTTGCAATTTTTCTCATATATTATATTTATTATCAACTGATTATTACTTGCTCAACTTTATGTTGACAAACTTATTCTATTTTTACGCATATTACAGGGTGTTACATGAAGTGAATTGAAGTATGAAGAACTTAGTTTTGGTTTTAGGTAATTTATAAAAAGATAAGTTTGTACGTTTTCTTTTGGATTTTTTTGCTTGTTGAGACGATGTGTACTTGATTTTGAATTTAATAAAATAATTTATATGTTGTCATTAATATTGTTATTTTAGTGTTTTGTGAACTGTGAACCGCGAGTTCACGCCCCGACATTTTCACCTTAGGTTGGGATATGGCAGATTGGTATCAAAGCCAAATACTATAAGATAGGTCATTAGAAATTGCCTACTAGCATGCTTAGAACCCTATACGTGCTTTTATGTGACCTTATTTGTTTCATTTAATTGCTTATAGCTTGTTAAATATTTATTTATTTTATTATTTAATCATGTACACGCAGACATAAACTCCGACACTACGCCTCATTCTCAAAAGATTTTCTTTAATAAATCATTAGATGGTTATTATTTCGGGAAACCAATTTCGGGTATAATAGTGTATTTGACCAAGTTTTGACCCGGTTTTCCGGATAGGGTCGGGTCGGGTTTTGACCGAGTATTTCCGGTTTCAAGTAAAATTCCAAAGAGAAATTCAATACCAAGTCGCACTCACAGGTAAGATACAAATACAAACAAGTTCCGGGTAAGATACACCGCGTATTGTGTGCACCTCATATAGTCATGCTTCAAAATTCAAACTACCACCTTCTGACAAATGTTGTAATACGGGCCTAAATAAGTCCACAATACTATTGTAGACAAGCCCAAATCGAGTTTTTAAATTTTTGTATATGTAAAAAAGAAAAATTTAAAAACAAAAAACAAGAAGAATAAATAAACAAGACTTATCCACACCAAAAGCAACCACGCATAAACAATCAGCAATGGCCACCTCGAACCCTCTATTCTCATCACCACTCTCTCTTTCCCAGCTTAAACGTCACGCGCCACCGCCCCAAATCCTCTGCTTCACCACCCCTGAGGAGTCCTCCGAACCAACGTCCGAGCCTACGACTGAACCATCCGAGCCTGGGAGCTTCGATGACCGTCTTTCGCAGGTAGGGGTGTGCACTATTCGGTTTGGTTATTAGCCTTAACCGAATCGGTTTTTGGTTAATTAGTTAGTTTATCGGTTTTCGGTTCATTTGGTTACCAGTCAAAATCAAACTTGGGCTAATATTTCTGTTTACAAATACCTGAAGGTAGAAATGGGGATATAAAATTATAAATGCATAAAATTAAGGTAGAAATTAGGGATTGCTGGGTACCAGTATCGAAAATATCAATACCGAAAATTGTCAAAAATGCGTATCGAAAATCATCAAAAATGCACGGTGCTGTACTGATATCGAAGACAAAAAATGAGTAAGATACTGGTACCAAATTGATACCGAAAGTACCCGGTTTGGTAATGCTATCCGTTACCATTTGTTCATCCCTAATAGAAATACATGAAATGATGGTAAAACGGGAAAGCTATCCGTTACCATTTGTTCATCCCTGATAGAAATACATGAAATGATGGTATAACATGAATACATGAAACAGAAGTATAAAAGCTAAAAATATTTGAAAACATGAATGATTCGGTTCGGTTAATTTTGGCTAGCCAAGGACAAAAAACGCGATAAATGATTTTTGATTAGTTCGTTTTTGATTTTTGGTTAACAGTTCGGTTATTGCTTTCCCTTACTCGCAGGTTCGGTTTCGTTACCGGAGTGGGACAGGGAAGAAAGCCGATGCCCGAAAGAGCAAGAAGACAGGGAAGAAATCTTCGGGCGGGGGAAACTTGTTCCTCCCGCCAGTGCCGTTGAAGGAGCCGACTTCAGGTGGGCTGAAGGTGGATTTCGGGTTCAGCCCGTATTCGGAGAGGATGAATGGGCGTGTTGCGGCACTCGGGTTGGCAGCATTGGTGCTGGTGGAGTTGGCTACTGGAGAGAGTGTGATCAAATACCATTCGCCATCGATAATATTTATTCAGGTGTATTTTGTGGCCGCGGCTACTGCGATATATTGTAAGGTTGAGAAGGAAAAGGTTAGCGTTTGGCCGTCGAGTTGATTCCGGTTACAGAATACTACACTGATGATGATATACTGATGCATTTGTGTTCTGTAATTTGTTTTTGTGACGGTTAAATTATTTGTACAAAACAAGAGAAAGTCGTAATATTTGAGGTGGTAAATAATAGTCGATTGGTTAACGAGTTGTTTTAGATCCCTTGGGAAAAAAACGAGTCGTTTTGGTAAATGATGATATGTGTTTTGAGTGGGATAGTTTGGGTCGAGCTATCGTAACGCATTTTGTTTAAATATCTATATGATAATCGATGTTACCTGCGTTTGTGTATGTTATGATTCGTAAATTATAAACTATAAACTTTGGGTTAAAAGATTTATAGATTTTATGCAATATTGCATTGGTCCTTAACTCATTATTATGAGAATCAAGACACGAGTAGCTTAAACATTTACTTCGAGAATATAAAGACGGTTCATTGTGGAGTAACAAGTGGAGCGTCAAACATGTCATATAGACATGTTAACACTTGCCACACCACGAGGGTCAAAATAGTGGGGCCGCAACCCGTCTTTACTGCTTTCCTGCTAACCTATTAGCGCAAAAAGGACTCAAAAGATGGAGTCAAGGCTGTCTCAACGTTTTTGAAGACCTAAAGTGAACTAAAATATCGAGGCATTTTTCAAAAACAATTTGATATAAACCCTCCTCTTTTACCAGGGCTTGGGACCGGCAATAACAAACTATTAAGTTTATAGTTGGCGGAGTTAAAAAAAAATTAAAAATATTTTTTTTCTATATAAATATATTTATATGAAGTTTACTTTTCTTGCTTTATTTGATGCAAACTAGAATGTTGGACACTTGGAACTTGTAATCTACCGGTCGCTTCAATTTCTTGCGGCATGTAATCTACCCTAGCTTCTGATTTTTGTCCGTCGTCCTTACTTAGTCCTTTCATTTTTTCTTTTTTAAATTTCCTATCAGGCGTAAGTAAATAAATCATAATAAAAGGAATTGGGCCTTACTTTGGCCCATTTTAAAACATAGTATACATATGCTGAACATTTTGGAGGCCTAGTAATCTTGGAGGCCCAAGGCAATGCCTGACTTAGCTGGCCCATTAGCCGGGCCTGGATGAAGTCCACATCCACTAACAACCAATCACATCTTTTATTTTTTTTAAATATCTAGATAAACCTAGTTAACTCATAATAGAACGTTTAACGTCTTTATCGAATAATAGAACGTTCAAAGCGTTCAACAACATTATTTCAATGCTAATAACTTTAGAAGCCTACAAGTTGAAGCCTGAAAAATAAAACGAGAATTTAAACTTTGAAAAATAAATTTCTTTACTTTTGTTTATCAAATAACCGATCGGGTGGTTCCCCCATCAGTTGATGGCACGCTCATAACCACCCGATCGCAAGTCACAAAATCCTGACTACACAATTAACCCGCAAACGCAACCCGGGTCAGGGTTTTTGCTTCATATCCTGGCTCCAATGCTAACTCTAGTTAGTGTTCGAATTCAACGGCCACTTTTGGCGCCAAGCCGGTGCTGCCTTCGCATCAGGTGCAACTCCTCCAGTGCATCTTATCCACATCAGGTTCGCAGTTAAACTCATCCAATGCACACCAACTGTTCGATAAAATGACTCAATGAGTTAACTTAATTCAGGTACTCCAGACTGTAGACGAGGAGTGTGCCGGTTTCTTGACGTGGTTAAAGCGAAAGTTTGGGGTGGAAATTTCGTCCGTGCTCTCCGTTGGGAAGTCAAGTTATGGCAGGTAATTGACGATAGGGGTGTGCATGGGTCGGTGTTGGCCCTGAACCATAATCGAGATGTCGGTTTATGGATAGCCATAACCATGACCGGTTATGGCGGTTTTGGTTATAGCGGGTTCGTTAACCGTGGACTACTGAACTCGGGTCTAACTAAGAATAGCTAAAAATAATATATTTGGGCATTATTTGGGCTTGAAGTTTTTTGATCATGGAATATATTGTTATTACACATATTTATATATAGTACTAGTTTGAGGCCCGTGTATACACGGTTAATTGATGAAAATTTTAAACTTTAACCATTAAGTGAAATACAATCAACAAAAATGATCATATAATGTTAATAAACTTACAATTTTCATTAAAATAACAGAAATTACATAACTAAGATTACACAAATATGTTGCAAATAAGTAAAACCTTCATTGTATACTACATTTGTGATTGTATTGGTTGGTATACACTGTTTATCAAAAATCAAAATCCTTAGTCCATGTCTGTTTGTAACTCTTGATAAGGTAACAAATAGGCCTGCTTATAACTATTCTGTGTGACAAATAAGGTTCTTCAAGTGCATTCCAACCCTAATAAATGATACTATATCCATGAAACCAACAAAAAAATATCCATGCACATAAAATATCATACCTTATAATTAATTAATATGATGTCATTTGAGATCATCAGCTAATGAATGAATCGGTTATGATTTACATTTAATAAAAATATTGAATTCATATATTGATATGACTTAAAGATAAGATGAGAGCTTGACAAGTGACACAATTAAGTAGCCTTTTGGCCCTTTTATTAGAGTAGTAAGATAAGATGGGTTAAAAAAATGATGAGTGATGAGAGCTTGACAAGTGGCACAATGAAGTAGCCTTTTATTATAGTAGTAAGATAAGATTAGGGTTTGTTATTTGGGTTGGGTGTGTGTTATGAAAAGAAATGGACAAAATAATAAAAGGATCCGGAAACTATTATTTGGGCGGTTGACCCGAAATAAAAACCATTTATTGAATATGGGTTAAAAAAAGTGAGGAGTGACGAGAGTTTGACAAGTGGCACAATGAAGTAGTCTTTTCTTAAAGTAGTAAGATGGGTTAGAAAAAAATGATGAGTGATGAGAGTTTGACAAGTGGCACAATGAAGTGGCCTTTTATTAAAATAGTAAGATTAGGGGTTGTTATTTTGATTGGGTGTGTGTTATGAAAAGAAATATACAGAATAATAAGAGGATCCAGAAACTATTATTTGGGCGGGTTGACGGGTTAACCCGAAATAAAAACTATTTATTGAATATGGGCTAAAAAGTGAGGAGTGATGAGAGTTTGACAAGTGGCACAATGAAGTAGCCTTTTATTAGAGTAGTAAGATATTACATAGCATTAAAAAAATACATATAATTCGTTCAGTTTGGTTTGGCTTTGGCGGGTATGACAACCTTGTTAACTATGACAACCCTCTATTGTCGGTTTTCAGAAAATCATTAAACCGGCGCACCGGTTTTTTCTATGGTTCAGTTATATCGGTTTGGTTTCATCGGTTAATTTGGTTATGGGTCAGTTAGTTTGGTTTTCTGCACAATCCTAATTGACCATGCCACAATATTTGGTCCGAAAGTTCCCGATTTTCCAAATCTATGTCATAAATTCAGGTCGTTGTTTGCCTGTAAACCGATTCAAGCTGGTGATTGTGTGTTGAAGGTTCCATACAGTGTGGTATGCTTTAATGGAAATTTTTGATTTTTTTAACATCCCAATACTATATTGTCTGTTATTTTTTTATTTTTTTTTAAAATTTTTGTGTAGCAATTGGCCCCAGATAATCTACATCCTTCGATAAGTTCTTTGTTGGGGGACGAAGTCAGCAATGTTGCAAAGCTTGCTTTGGTCATCTTACTGCATCAAAGTCTTGGTCAGGTAATATGATCTTGTGTGTAATGTACTTTACACTACTTATTGTTTGTGATTGTCCTTTTATTATTACATGTTTTTTATTTATAAATAGCATGCTATTACGCGTCTGACGAAAGCGGTTCCTTGTTTATTTTCTATTTCCTACTGCAGGCTTCTGAATGGGCCCCTTACATAAGCTCTTTGCCACGCCTTACGGATATGCATAGCACGGTATTTTCCTCTTTCCTTTTGGTTTAGTCACACTTCATAACCATGTTACACTTTTATTTTTTGTCGTTCTTGTTTGTTATTTATTATGAGATAGATATTTTGGAGTGACGAGGAATTGGAAATGATAAAGATAAGTTCTTTATATTATGAAACATTGAAGCATAAAGCTCAAATTGAAAAAGACTTCTCCTCCATAAAACATGTATGTCCGTTATAGAGCTCGCTAATTATTCATTGAGATCTTTCTTATATTAACCAATCGCTAGACGCTTAAGAACTAAACAGTTGGTGTTAATACTCTTATTACTTTAATGCAGGTTCTTGACCAATTTCCTGAATACTTTGAAGGTGTCACATTGCACAAATTTAAGCATGCATATAATCTGGGTATAATATCTTATTATATTCCCTTATCATGCACAATATATTCATGGTATCCTAATTTAAGCATACATGCATGCATACTGTTTTTGATACTTCTTGTATATGTTTCAGTTGAATCTCGAGCTTGGATCAGCACAAGGGGTGTTTCAATGGTATCCTAATGTGATCTCTCTTTAACATTTTATAACTGTTTATAATCTCTTTCAAAAGTTCCATTTCTGTAGAAACTCTTCAGTGAATAAACACTTTTTTAGATTCCGTTTGCAGATTTCTTTAACCATGATGCATGTTCAGAAACAGATGTCTTGAGTGATGACTTCAAGCAAGTCTCAGAGGTGATCTTTTCAAAACGATGTCTTTAATATCCTTAAATCACTAATGAATGTGCATTCTACAGGTTATTGCTGATGAAAGTTATGCTCCTGGTGATGAGGTTCTTATAAGATACGGGAAGTTTTCGAATGCTAGACTTTTGTTGGACTTTGGATTTGTAATTCCTCACAACAAATATGATCAGGTCAAAGTTGAGGTCAATGCACGTCAGCATGACCACCTGCATGCATTGAAGTTGAATCTTTTGCATAGACACACAACACCGTCTCTGAAAGATGTTAATGATTTAAGCTCACAAGAAAATGGATTCATGGTTATGTAGGTCTCTGTTCATGTAAAATTCATTTGATGATATTATAGATTATATTGTATGCTAGTGACATATTTACAATTTGGTCCTTGTTATCATACAGGGAAGTGAAGTCTTCAAGTGGCAAAGGGAGGGGAATCCCACAGTCACTTCGTGCACTTGCTCGTGTTCTATCTTGCACTTCTCCCCAAGGTCTCAGATATGTATATTTGTTAAAAATTATGATTTTGAAAATTAAATAATAATTATGTGCATTGCTGAATTTATTTTTCCCAATTGTTATTTTGTTAGTTTGATTCATATGCTACTTTATTCTGTTCTATTTTCATTATATCTGCTGATATTGATAATTTGATATACTGTTAGTCAAATATCAACCCAATATCAGAAGATATTATTTCAAACAAATTATAAAAATATGGAAATGCTTGTGTGCTCTTCAGAGTTGCAAGAATTGGCGACGGAAGCAACACAAAATGATGGCCGTTTGGCTAGAATTCCTTTGAAGAACAGGGATAGAGAAGTGGAAGCGCATCGGTTATTGCATTCGAGAGTCAGTCACATGATTCAAAACTATAATGCAGCTCTTGAGGTAAATTAATCCCATAGCTTTTAATCCAAATGTTTGTTACTTCATCTGCCTATAAGAGTTGCAGTTGACATGACATTGTTTCGAGTATTAGTTCATATAGTTTTTGTGTTCATGTTAATGGGCGATTAAATTATTGGTATCGGTGACCAGTTTAAACTGCACCTGTTTTGTTGCATGCTTAATTGGTAATTTTTGTTGCTACAACTGTTTTACAGTCTCTAACTCACTACAGTTCTGAGAAAAGCACACAAAGGATGCAACTGGCTCGAGATTTACTCACTGGGGAGTTTCGGATCCTTGGATCTGCTTCCGCATGGCTGAAAAACTATTGTCAAACTTTGAAACAAGCAGGATCGGTATAAACAAAGGTCAAAAAGATATAAGTTTCCAAATGTTATATGCGTTAAGTTAATTAGGCTTGTAAAAGGTGAACAATCATTTTATTTTGTTATCCGGGGTAAATGCTTAGTGGTTATTTGTGATGTTTGGGTCTAGCCTTCTAGGTCTGGTTCTAGAGTTGAAACTTTGTTTAGCGAAGTCTAAACCGTAGTCTGAGCTAGGTTTTCAAAAACTTGAAAAATTTGACGAAGTTGCCAAATTTGAACAATGATTTTTAATTTGTGATGTGAGGTTAATGTTGATGAGGTGTAAACAAGCTAAACTGAAACAGGTAGCAAGGTTAGAATTTGACTAGGTTTGGTTCTGGGTCTTGTTCTAGACTTGAAACCTTGTTTGGCCAACTTTTGACTGTAGTTTGAGCTACACCTGACCAGGCCGTAGATTGTTTGATTTCGGTTAGCTTGGCGAAAGGTCATCACCACCTGGCTTGATTTGTCAATAGAATTCGAGACTTGTGTTCGTGAAGTCATTTTTGTCTAATATCATTGTGTCAAATTAGACCATGTAGTAGTTTTTACACTTGTAAGTCTCCCGTGCAATGTTATAAATCATTAAACTAGATGTCTTATCGCCTCATTAGTCAGACCGATTTAAAAACCTTATAAATCATTCTTTTGTAAAAATCTATATGTAATTAACTTAAAACAAAATTCTTTTAGAACCTTGCTCTCATGCATCTCATAAAGTTCAAAAGATAATATAATATATAGCACAATAAAAATATTTATTTTTTTAATCTAATACTATGAAACACCCTGCTATACAAACTTAAAACCATGATTTTACGTATATACCCAAATAAATATATAGCAAGTATAAGTCGAATGAAACTTTAATGTAACTGCTATGACAAGTATATGCCATAAGGGTGTGCGTTATAACCGTGAGCATCAGGGGACCCAACACCATGCCGACCAACACTCGCGTGTACACCAATTTGCCTATGCATGAGTGGACCGTGAGCGGTGAGTCCGCGAGCTTGGTCTTGAACGTGTGAAGATTTGATTATCACTCACCACTCACTAGGTTAGAGAGACTTGTTTGAGTAAAATGACGGTGTTTGTTTGCGAATTTATAGAAAGTTGCTCGAGTAAAATAGGCTAATTAATTAATTAATTATTATTTTTAATTTTGAAACAATCAAAATACCGTTGGAATAGAAGGACGGGCCACAAAAACCACGTATTAGCGCTGGTATTCCTGAGCCCCCTCCCCCCTCTCTTGAGCACCCATTCAAAGCTGCCCCTCAGCGGTGTTACCTCCCAAAACCGTCCCATTAGAGCCCCCTTGAACGCCCATAACGACCCGCCTAAAGATAAGAGAATGTCATATCTACCTTTATCCCTCACTAATCAGCATATTTATCTGTTCAGGCTTTAAGCCAATTATGCCTCATAATATCCGATACCAAATAATAATATTAATAATAAATTGCATTAATTAAAATTAAAATAAACCGGATTCGGGTAATAACCGATCCACGGCCCACGGATACCGAAATCCGGATCTTGAACCACTATATAAACAAAAGGTAAGTCAACTGACTACCAAGCAACGAATCAAATCTAGGGTTTGTACGACTCGACTTCATCAGGTAACCTAACCTACCTCTATGTGTTCGTGCATCTAATTCTTCATGTTTATATACTTCTCTGTCAGTTTAATTTTAGATCTGAATATTTAATTTAGGTATTTTGCTTCGCTGAGTACGGATCTGGATCCGTTAGGGTTTTTCGGTGTTGTTTTTGTAGCTATTGATTTAATCAATACGTTCCGTGTTGATTATGTTAAAGGATTAGATTGTTCACGATGTGGTTATTGTTAGATTGAATTAATGCGTTATTATTAAGTTTAATTTGTGGTTATTTTAGTGGATCCTTAACATTTGAGTAGTGTAGAGTTGTTATTGATGAGCTATGTATAGTTAGGAATCATTTGGCTTTATCGAGTTATGTTTACGGTTCGGTTATTGGCTCAAACCGAGCCAAAACCCGAAAGGTTGGTTTTTTAGTTTTTGAAAACTGTTCGGTTTTTTGTTTTTGAGTTGGGTTTGTTGTGGTTATTTTGGTTTTGCTGTTTGGCTTCGAAATTTTTGTGCTTGTTAAAAAATAATGAATTTGGATCAAAGGGGCTGTTTGGTAAGCATGAATTGATGTGTGTTGAAAACAGTGGCGGAGCCAGGAAATTTATCTTATGGGTGGGTTTAGTTTGGTCATTTGGTAAGATAAGTAAAATGCAGTATCATTATCATAACAAAAGTTCTCTTTTATCGGGTTAGTAATTTGTATAGTTTATTTTATAAAAAAATATTTATATCTAAAAAATCTTTTCTAAAATTTTCATAATCCGTGGGTTCGATTTTTTTATTTTTAAAATCTAAAATTTTCATAATTTGTGGGTTTGAAATTTTTTTAATTTTAAAATGACACTGGGGTTCGCTCACTGAACAAGCATGGATTAACTCATTAATTCAATACTATAGGTTATGTATAAAATCGTAAAAGACCGTGTTCGGCAGAACCCGGTGGCCAACATGTGGCTCCGCCACTGGTTGAAAAGCTTCAAAATGAAGCTTTTCCAAACTGCTTTTGCTTTTCAGACAGCAAATAAGCAATTTTAAAAAGCTCACCCTAACACCCCCTAAATATTTTTGCTAGTTATAAATAATGGAAGTTTGAAGTAAGAAAATAAAACCAAATCGTCAGTTTTTGTTTCAGTTTGGTTCATGAATGGTATATGCGCAGTGCATACATATAATTTGTTACATGGATCGTATGCTTATTTGCTTGCTATATGATGTGATTAGAAGACGCGTTGTTGTGTCTAATTTTTCATCGAAGAGTGTGAACCGAAGTCATCATAGGTGTGTTTATATGCACTGTGAATTGTCTATTATGTGAGATACTTGTATCATAAGGATGCAAGGTGGTTTTTCATTTGCTTGCTTTTAAGTGATGTTTTTTTGGTTATTACTTTTTAAAGACTGCGTTGTTTTAGGGAATATGCCGCGCTATAATGATCGCCATGCAACTACCCGCCTTTATGTTGGACACTTGTCTTCACGTACAAGATCACGCGATTTGGAAGACATCTTTAGCAGATACGGAAGGTAAGAAAGTTAACTGTTCAACTCCAGTTGTTTAAGGTATTTTTGTGATATTAGTCTTGCTAGTACAGTTAAATGAAGTTGTCTCTCATGTTTATGCTTCGTTGCCGCCTCATGGGATTATTATCGTTTCGTGTTGTTAAAAGTTAGCTTCGTGTTCATATATTCAGGTTCGAGTAGTTAGACCTAGGTAGCGATATTCTACTAGAAGGTGTGGGTAGGAAGCTAAACCATTGCCATAATTGGCATAATTTTGATAACAAACTCTGTTTTTATAGATAATAGGAAACTTAACCTGATGATATTTCTGAAGGTAAATGGTGAGAGGTTGCCTTTTGGTGGAAAGAGTCGTTATCCACGCAGATTGTGTAGGAGACTTTGGCGATTTTTTCTATAAATGTTTTGCGTGTTTTTTTGATGGAAAATGGCTTCAATCTGAAAGTGGTGTTTAGTTGATCTTTGAGGGGCGAAGTTTCCGCCCTTTGCTGCTTAATGTCTTGATGGCCTTATGTTTCTGCCACCCCTTTAACGCAGAATTCGTGACGTGGACATGAAGCGTGACTTTGCCTTTGTGGTATGTACTTCTGTAGCTCTAGAGAAAATATTTTTTTTTGTACTCTTGATAGATTTCACGGCTGTTTTCTTTCTTGGTATATATATGTTTTATAGGAATTCAAAGACCCTAGAGATGCTGATGATGCAAGATATAGCTTGAATGGCCGTGATGTCGATGGAAGTCGTATTGTGGTGGAGTTTGCAAAAGGGGTAATGATATCTGAATATTCTTATGTCTCGATAACAAAAACATATCCGATAATATCATGACATTTATACATTCTTTAACATGCAATAGCTTCCTCGAGGGAGCGGTGGTGGCGGTGGCCATGGCCATGGTGGCGGCTATGGCGGTTCTCGTGAGTTTCTTGGCAGAGGTCCTCCACCAGGATCAGGTCGGTGCTTCAACTGTGGACTTGATGGTCATTGGGCCCGGGACTGCAAAGCTGGCGATTGGAAAAATAAGTGCTATCGTTGTGGAGAACAGGGTCATATAGAAAGGAATTGCCAGAACAGTCCCAAGAAAGTAAAGTAAGTTATTTTATTTAATAATGTTCGTTTTATTAAATGAATAATTTATTTTACTGAAAACTGTAAGCAGGCGTGGAAGGAGCTACTCTCGCACCCCGTCCCCACCACCTCGGCGTGGAAGAAATCAGAGTCGTAGTGTAAGCAGGAGCCGGAGCCGCAGGTTAGTTTTCCTTAACTTTAAGCTTTATATACAGGATTCATTTTATCTTTTATGTGTAACTTTTGTTTAACTTTTTAGCCGATCGAGGTCACCTGCAAAACGAGAACGTAGCGTTGAACGTGCAGAAAGAAGGTCAAGAAGCCCGAGAAGGAACCGGGCTTCACCAGAGTCACCTAAAGGGAGGAAACGTAGCCCGTCACCATCTCCAAGGAGGAGCCCTGTAGAAGATGATGTTCGCAGCCCAGATAACAGGAGTCCTGCTGAGGAAAACGGGCACAGCAGGAGCCCGAGCCTGGTGGCTAGGGACAATGGGACTCCTATTGAGGATGAAGATGTTGTGAACAATGGTTCACCTGACCCCAGCGAGTCCGGGTGAATGGTGGGATCATTGATATGGATGGACCCTTGAAGTAGTAATTTGAATTTTAGTCTTGTGAAAGATAAAGGAAATATTGTGAACCATAAGTTTCTTGATTTTGGTGTTTTGTGTTTTGTGTTAATGAAGATAACTGAGCAACTTGATTTGTCTTAGTGTTTAATTTCCTTGCATGTGTGTTATTTGTTAAATGATAGATTTTGTGTCATGGAAGAACCACCCATTATGAAAACAAAGCTAACACTTTACCTAATCCAAATAATTTTAATGGCATATTTACCCATCCTAACATGTTAAATGCATATTTATGTTAAATGCATATTTATCCGATTCGTAATTTTAGTTGCATATTTAGAACATTCTCAATCCGTTTCCTAAAATTTTCCCTAAAATTATGTGAGGGGGATTTGCAAATTATATGGCATGATTATGAGTGATTGTGAGTAGAGGAGAGAAAATTTATATAAGAAATTTAAATTTGAGGTTTTACTATAGATGATGTATAATTTTTTAATATTTTTATAAAGTAATTGTGAGTGAAAGAGAAAGAAAATATGATGATAAAGGAATAAAAATTATTATTTAATTAAGTATGAGAAAGAAAATACAATGTTTTTTTGTGTAATTATATTATATATATGGATATAGGGTAGAGAACGGGTTTGGAATGCTCTTACTCATTCTTAATTACAAAAATTGCAAATTTACCATATTAATTTATTGTATTAGCAATTGATTATATAGTGACCGTTTTACCCTTAAAATTTTCATCACTAAGATCATTCTCAACCGATCCCCTATTCCTATCTCTATAATTACATTAAAAAACACTACATTTACCCTTAAATTTTTCATCACTAAGATCATTCTCAACAATCCATGTTTAATTAAATAATGTTTTTTTGTACTTTAATCATTAAGTTTTCTCTCTCCACTCTATAATTTACAAAAAATAACTATATTTACCAAAATTTACAAAAAATTAATACTTTCTCTCTCTTCACCCTATAATTTACACTCACAACCACTCAAAACTCTACTTATAATTTACAAACTCCTCTCACAAAATTTTAGGGGATCGGATGAGAATGCTCTAACTTGTTAACTACCTATTTGTCCAAACCATAATTTTAATTTCATATTTACCCATCCTTAATCGACAAAACTGCAAATTACGGATTACCAACTTCGTTTAAAGAAAATTAGCCAGCTAACAATATAACAACTTTATTTGATGAACATTTTTTTATAAATTTATATAAGTTCAAAAATATACAACTAAACCAGTTGAGGCCTGGTTCCCATTCCAACCGACTCGGTCATGTTTTAACAACATTTGTTCAAATTATAACATGCAAATAGAAAAAAAAAGTCCCATTGAAATATAATCTACACTATATATAAGTCGAATACATGGATTGCATATAATAGACTAAATCAAGAAAAAAATTGGTGTGACTGGAGCAAGTGCGGATCTAGTATAGGTTGAGGGGCCGCCTCCACCACCCCTCAACTTTCTTTGCAAAATACTTTTTTGTGCAAAACTTTTTTTTTATTCGTTTTAGAATCGGCTATACTCTTAAAAAAATATGTATATTTAGAGTTCGAGTAATAACTTCGCAAATTAAACTTTTCAACCAAAAAAAAAAGTTTTTTTAATATTCATTTTACAACTAAAATTTAAAATAAAATATATTCAGTGATATAGTTTTGTTTGTGTTAAGGTTAATGTATCATTTACTTAGTCGGTTAATCTTTTGTTTATTTTTTCTTGGGCGTTAAGCTAACTTTCCATATTACTTACATCATTCACATATATATACACACACATGGGTATTAAACATTCATAAACCTAAACCCTTCCCACAATTTTTCGTTCGAAATTCATATTTGCACGTCACGTTTTCGATCTAAGATGAGTCCGCAACCACCCGCGAAACATGAACCGATAGTAAACTATTACGATACAAACATGGTTAACTTGAGAAGAACCATATACTTAACACTAATGAATAGTCTTGGTCACGAAGAAGCCGGTCACAAGCTCCTAAAAGTCAAATCGTGTCACGGTCAAGAGATCGAAACATGCGTCATGATCATCGAATGTTGCGGTCAAGAGAAAACAAATAGGCGGTTTTACGGGCTACTAGCAGAAAGGTTATGCCACAAAAGTAAAGTGTACAAAGAAGGTTTCGAAACATGTTTTGTGAAGCATTATGCGACGGTTCATAGGCTACAAACGAATAATATTAGAAATTTGGCTAGATTTTTTTCGCATCTTGTGGCCACGGGTAGTTTGAGTTGGGGTGTGTTGTGTTACGTTCGGCTTACAGAGGAAGACACGACATCATCATCACGTATTTTTATTAAGTTTTTGTTCCAAGAGTTGGCTGATACCTTGGGATTTGTGGGTTGAAGGAGAGGCTAATGGATCCGAGAATGGAGGCTGATTTTGAATCAGTTTTCCCGCGAGATAATGTTAAGAACACGCGGTTTGCTATTAATTTTTTCACGTCTATCGGGCTTGGTGGTGTTACTGAGGAGTTGAGGGAGTATTTGAAGACGAAAAGCGCGATTTCGAGGGATGTTAAACAAAGGAAACGTTAGGTTTGTTGATACATTCTTGTTTTTTTTAAAGGTTTTTGATTTGATTAATGTCATTTGAATGTAAACTTTGAAGTGTTTTACTTCATATTATGTGCTTTGCAGTTATGCTGATAACTGGTCTAATCAAAAGTAAAGGACTATTTTGTCTTGTGTTTATAGTTAAGGGGCTGTCTTTGTAACAGTGAAAAGTGGACCCTTAAAACTAGAGTTGCACAAACCGGTTTAAAACTCAAAACCGGTTTGGGTTGAAACCGGTTCGATTTGGTCAACAAAAGTCAAAACTTGTTTATAATCGGTTTCAGTTCGAGTTGAAACCAGTTTCTTACAATGTTACGATCGGTTTTGATTCGGGTTTTGATTGGTTTCGGTTCAGGTTTTGGCCAGTTTTTTGCCGGTTTCGGTTCGGTTCGGTTAACCGGTTTGAAACCGGTTTTGGTGGAGAAAATTACAAACCGGTTCTGAACCTACGGTTTTAATCGGTTCAAAACCGGTTTCTACATAATCGGTTTCAAACCAGGTCGGTTTCGGTTCGGTTTTCGGGTCAGTTTGGTTAACCGGTTTTTTTACCAGTTTACCACCTCTACTTATAACTAGAGGTGCACAAACCGGTTTAAAAACTCAAAACCGGTTTGGGTTAAAACCGGTTCGGTTTGGTCAACAAAAGTCAAAACCGGTTTATGATCGGTTTCAGTTCGGGCTAAAACTGGTTTGTTACAATGTTACGATCAGTTTCGATTCGGGTTTTGATCGGTTTCGGTTCGGGTTTTGACCTGTTTTTGCCCGGTTTTGGCCCGTTTCGGTTCGGCTAACCAGTTTTGGTGGAAAAAATTACAAACCGATTCCGAACCTACGGTTTCAATCGGTATCAAACTGGTTCGGTTTCGGTTTAGTTTTTGAGCCAACCGGTTTATTTGCCCACCTCTACTTAAAACCATAATTAGTGGGAGGATTAGAATCATTTAATATGGGATTCATGTCAAGGTAAATGAAACCCATGCATGACCCCATATGATGATATGTTGCATTATGTATGGCCAAAGATGGACATAATGGTTCCAAATGCCATACTTTTTGGGTTTGTAGGCTTTTTTACAGTACAAACATAAGTCATAAGCCGCTCCTATCCATTAACATATATCATAAAGTTGGTACAGACTGCTATAGTGCTATTAAAATAAATTATTGTTTTGTTAAAATCGGATATGATTTTGTTCATACTGTAAAATACTTTCCATATACTTTAAATAGTAACAGGTATATTTAAGAGAAACTAACCTATATTGCCATTAAGACCAAGTGGTTATCTTAGGTAGTTAGGTAGTCATTTCACTTAATTTTTAATGTTTTTCCTTAAAAGTTAGACAACTATTTAGAAAATATCAACTTATCAGAAGATGACATGTTTTGTCAAAAAAAGTTAATGTCATGTTTTACATAAAGAAAATACAAATTGACATATAATAAATATATTTATTTGAGAGATAAATCTTTGGAGCTATATATGAAATTGGTTATCCAAAACAAAGCTTCATTGCTATTTGGTACGCTATACTCTTAAAAAATATAAACTAGGACCTTAATTTAAGTAAAATTATATTGTGATTATTGTCTATTGGCCTATTGTTTTATTAATTTACTAAAAAACTTACACTATATCATAAGTAGTCTTTTTAAAGTTGAAAATGTTTTACAACATCCAACAATTATACATAAAAATCATTTATCAAGAATAAAATAAAAGACAAATACACAATGATATACATCCTACATGTTGATATCCTTTTCAAATAAGTCATTAATAACTGATACTTATTGCCTAAATTTCACACTTCAAATAATTGTGGTATGCTTTTAAATAAATTAGTTATTATCCAAATTTCATACTTAAATTTAAAAAAAAAACTCTAAGTACCATGTTTTTACTCTCTCTTGCATGCGAAGAAAACTAATCACGCGTGAGTTTATTTTACATGTATCTTGAATTTTATCCTATAACTACCATAAAAGCCTGCTATTTTATAATACACAAGTAAAAAAGTTAATTCCCAATAATGATTTAAGTATAATATATATTCCCCCACACATTAAAAAACATAACTTTCTTATTTTTATTTTTTTTCAACCAGCCAAACAACTAAACACAACATAACAAATAAAACCAAACAAAGATACTTTTAATATCTTGCACCTAAAATTATAACCTAAACTTAAGCAATATAATATTTTCTGTTTTTCCTTTTTTTGGACTACTTGCTTCTTGTAAACGGTTACTCATTGTTTTTTTTAAATATGTTTTTCTTTTGAAAAAAATCAATAAAATATTTCCAAAGATGCAGGTACACCAAATACTCCTGCACCCGTGCACTCTCGATCACCACACCCCAAATGTATACGCTCCAAACATTCAAATTTAATAAAAATTTACAAAACCACCCCCTCAACTTACCTTCTCTCCATTTCCAGTCCCTGTCTTTTTCTCAAAAGCAGAGTCTTCATCTTTTCTCTTTCACTTCCATCTTTACTCTCTCTCATCACTTTGTCTCTCTACATTACTCGCCGCCGACCACTTTCCGATCACCTGCTCCGGTAACTCTTCATATTGTGTATAATAATAATTATTATTATTATATTATTATTATTATTGTTGCTATTATTATTGTTATTATTATTAATTTAATTACTTGATTTTGAATGTGGGTATTTATGGAAACAAATAATGTTATCAATAATCACTTAAATTAACCATTAAGAGTATTAATCAACCGTCGATGATTCAAATTTCAAATCTTTTTGAATTCTTAATGCATTTTCTTCCGTTACGGTAACCGTTAAATCTTTTAATCTCTGTTTCTTGTGTTTCTTGATGTAATTGATGTATGAATTATAGGGTTTTAGAGGCTTTTGGGTTAGGGTTTTAGAGTGGAGAAGATGTGGGTAGTTTGGTCATTTTGTTCCAAGATTAATGGTTTGATAATTTGTTGAAAAGCTACTGACTGACACATGATATATTCAATTCTGCATCAAATACACGTTGGTTGATTCTTTTAGGGCTTGTTTTTATTTATATAAAAAGTTTTATTTTTCTGAAGTCAATGTCAGCATGTTTTTTGTTATTAATTTGGGATTCAAGATTTAAAGATTTGAAATTTACTAATTCTTGTTTTTTTGCTGCATATTCTTTATTAATTTTCAAGAAACTCAATTTTTGTGTGTATGTGTTACTTAAATATCTTCATATGCTCTTTATATCGTAACTCGAGTGTTCAACTAATCTGCTAATCAAATTCTTTATAATTTTTTTTTTAAGTCAGCATGTTTTTTGTTATTAATTTGGGATTCAAGATTTAAAGTCTTGAACTTTATTAATTCTTGATTTTTTGGTGCATATTGAATCATTTTTCAAGAAACTGGATTGTTGAGTGTATGTGTTACTTAAAGATCTTCATATGGTCTTTATATCGTGATTCGAGTATTCGACTAATCTGCTAATCAAATTCTATATAATTTCAGATCGTTTTGTGATTCGGTTTTCGACTGAGAGTTTACAAGGGTCAAGATGATGAAAAAACTGTTCTTTTTCAAGGCATCTGCATCTAACAATGAATCGAACAATCTAGTACCGTCTCCGTCAAAAGAGAGACAATCCAGATCCAAAAAGGCTGCTGCATATGAAGATTGTATTCAAAATCAAAACAATCCGTTTCTTAGAAGGAGCCGATCATATTCTTCTGGTACCTTTCCGGATGGTGGACTGCTAAGAACTCAAACTGACTCTCCTTGTAGCAGCAGCAGTAATATCTCTAGAAAGCCATCCGCTTCTCGTCCTTCAAGGTAAAACATTTTTTATTAAATGTAATTGTTTAAAGAAAATGGAGTATGCTAGTGCTTGTTAATTTAGTTAAACTTTAATCTTTATTATTGTTTCACAGTCGTGCTCTTACACCCGATAGGCCTTCAAGATCAAAATGGTTTCAAGATGCAGCAGCAGATACTGCACAAAGATTAGAGGAACTGAATCTTGGTAGAGTTGATAATCGTTTATCCGAAACATCATCGTATTGCTCAAACAAAGTATTAGACCGATACATTGATGGTGAACAACATCAAGAACAGATGTCCAGACAGACGAATGCCAACACAAAAAGTCATGCTTGTCAACCAACCGGAGGCGGAAAAAAACCGCCACGGTATGCTGATATTGGTTTGACTAAAAAGCCCAGGTCGCATTCATTTAGAGACTCGAATCAAGAGTCTAAACTCTATAGGTCTACACGAGAGTGGGTCGAGAACACGGCTGCACACGAGTCCCCACGAAAACTAGCAAAACATGTTATCGAAAGACTTTCTCAGTCTCGTGCTTTGCCTAGGGTTGACTCGAATGAGTTTGACCATGATATTCCCATCACTCTTGAAGATGTTTACTGTGGGTCCCAAAATTGTGTACGGAGTATTGATGAAAAAAACTATGGCCTTGATGATGATTGTCCTAGGGTTTTGGATTATGAAGAATCTGAAGACGTTGAGGAGGTTACATTACTGAAAGCTGAACTAGATTTTCGCACACGGAAACTTGAAAAAGAGAAAAACGAGTTGCAGTTGACTTTGGAGAAAGAGTTAGATAGGAGGTCAACTGAGTGGTCAATGAAGCTCGAGAAGTATAAACTGGAAGAACAAAGGCTTCGGGAAAGAGTACGGGAACTTGCGGAACAAAATGTGTCTCTTCAGAGAGAAGTCTCGTCACTTGGAGAAAAAGAATTGGATAATCAAAGCAAAGTTGTGCATTCGGGTCAACAAGTCAAAGATTTGACCATAAAGATGGAGGAAGTAGTCAAAGAGAAACAAAGCCTTCATCAAGATCTTTTAGAATTAAAAGATAAATACAAAGCGGCTGAAGAAGATAAAGTTCTTTACAAAAGAAACTTTGAAGCTAAAGATACCGAGTGCAAAGAATTGCATAAAGTTGTTACAAGACTTGCTAGAACTTCCAATGAACAAGAGCAAACCATCGAAGGGTTGCGTGAAAGTCTCGAGAAAGAAGCAAGGAACTTTGACCAAGACCAACGGTCAAAGCTGCAAATGGAACAGTTGAGGTTAACCGGGGTCGAACAGAGTTTAAGGAAAGAAGTCGAATCATATAGGCTTGAAGTTGATTCTCTTCGACATGAGAATATAAACCTTTTACACCGTTTAAAAGCAAGTTCAGAAGGTGGTTGCTTTTCAACCTTTAAGCTTGATGAAGAATTATGGAGCCGAGTTCATTGCTTGCAAAATCAAGGAATGCGCATGATTCATGATAGCGTCCACCTATGTTCTAAGTTGATTGAAAATATTAAAGAAAAGGGATTACAGAATGGCTTGGATAGCCAGTTTATCATGGGATCAGAAATGAAAGTCCAAGGGTTTAAACGAGGAGCCGAAAGCCTAACAAAAAGTCTGCAGAATGTATCTGATGTACTGCAAGAAAAGTCAACTGCATATAAGGAGTGTTCTGAGGTAAAGTTGACTTTATGCTTTTTAAGGCTAAACATATTTTGTATCTAAAATAATAATAATAATAATAATAATCTCATTTGGGTTTTGAATCTTTTTTTTAACTTGTGCAGGATGTTATGAAATCTGATTTGAAAGCCGAAGCTTTGATGACAAGTTTACTAAGGGAGAAATTGTATTCAAAAGAAGTCGATATGGAACGACTCGAAGCTGAGCTGGCAACAGCTGTCAGAGGAAATGATGTTCTGAGATGTGAAGTGCAAAACGCCATGGATAATCTTTCTTGTGTCACACACAAGATGAAAGATCTTGAACTCCAGGTAATGGCCATTATAATTATTTTTATAGTTGATAGGATATTAGATTTATAAGTTGTGGGATTTTTTGTTTTTGTTTATGAATAGGTGATCAAGAAAGACGAAAGCATATACCACCTGCAAACCAATCTACAAGATTTCAAAAAGGAGTTATCGATGGTCAACGGGATTCTACCAAAAGTGTCCGAAGAACGAGACATGTTGTGGGAAAATGTTCAGCAGTGCAGTGAGAATAACATGCTGCTGAAGTCGGAAATAATCATGTTAAAGAAGAAAGTCGAAGCTCTGGACGAAGACGTGTTGATGAAAGAAGGCCAGATTACCATCTTGAAAGATGCACTCGGGAAACCATTTGATCTTCTCTCGAGCCCGGTTTATGGTGAAGAATTCTTGCTGCGGTAATTGATCAGTGTGTCCATATTACTTACATTTGTGTGACTATTTTTTTTTCTCTTCTTTTCGTTTCGGTAAAGAGTTTGGTTTGTTTTTTCCTTTGTAAACAAAGGGCAAATGGTGGTGATAGTTTGTGAACATCTTTACATATACTTTGAAGTTTGATGCACAATGGATTGATTCTTGGCTCATTTTTATTTTATTCTCTTGTGATGCTTGAAACTGTTGACCAGTTTGATAAAAAATAAAAAAAAAGTAGATTTATAATATACTGAAGCATATCTTGCACAAATATCTTATGTATGTAACATATTATTCTTCAGTTAACATGTAAAGGAAACAATCTGATTTTCTTGAAAGTACAATAAATCTTGCATAGAGTACACTACCTCAATCCAAGCTGCAAGTTTTGGCCTGTCCACTGACCCACTTTAATATCATATTTTTTTAGCATCTAGCAAGTACTGTTGAAATCTTTCAATGAAAGGAGCATAAGCTATATCTACCTGTACGTTGTAAAAATCGCTAGTCGGTAGTCGGGTGATGGGGTGGAGACTAGTGATTAATCGGATCGAACTTTAGTGTATATTGTTCAATTTTATATATACACTCACATATATGTAATTTTCAGTTTTATACATACACAAACATATTATGTCCGGAAATTGGCTAGAATCTCGCTGAAAACCGTTAGTTTTTGCTAGTAACTGCTGATTTTGGTCAGAATCTTTCCGGAAATCGTCGATTTTAGCCGGATTGACCGTTGACCGATTAATTAGCCGACTAGCCCAAAATTAATCAAATTCCTAGTCGGGATTTTTGCAACACCCCCATAGATGCATATACATGTGTTCCCAAATGAGCAAATGGATCATAATAATGCATGCATACATAATATATTTTCAAGAAAACTGAAACCGTTATAGAATCTCATGAAAGACAGTTAGACAGCCATGGACCAACATCCTTAGTTGAAAACAGTTCACTGATATTATTATTATTATTATTATTATTATTAATATTACTACTACTGCCATTATTATGCTTATAATATTTTTCCAAGGTTATATGATATCTTCAAATAAAGTGAAATCTTTTACTTCAAACAAGTTCTAAACCCGTGAGGCTATAAATTTATCTTCTAATGGTAGGACTTAGAAACCAATCCGTCAAAGTAAAAACCGGTCGCATCTGGCAGATGAGTACATAAGGTTTAGTTCCAAACAACTTAATCTAGTAAACATCAAACATTAACTTAACATAACACCAAATCAAGCTCTCCTTGTTAACTGATCTTTTGAGGTGCTTTCAAATATCTTGTCAGCATTGCCCACCTCAAAACCATCTCTTCTATGAACCTCCTCAACCTACACAACACAACACAAAACAAATTCAACGCGCAGAAAGAAAGACACAAAGACAGACCACCCGACCGACACAACACTACCTTATCTTGGGCCAAGTCTTTATACTGTGGCAATACAAGACGCTGCGCAAACTCTATGTACGAACAAGGGACGTGTTCTTCGAAGCCATCAGAAAATTCAAATGGTACGGAATCCGCAACAGTTGAACTTTGAAGTAGCAGACCGTCTGGGCTCACTGTCACGAGTCACGACCACATCCAAACTATGTTATAATTATAATCGTACGACATTGTTTTGCAATATTACAAAATGTAAGGAAAACTAAACTAACCCTTGAGAACACCCCCTTCGGAGTTCAACTTGAAGCCCTTGTCCTGAATGAAACGATTAAGGTTGTCAATATCGTTCAAGGGGGGTTTCAGCCTATGAATGGATATGGTTACATGATTCAATGCGTATCCGTTGACCAGAGTCCACGCAGCATACTCGCTTTCTCTACATGGATTGGAACCAATTTAATTATGAACAAAACAACAATATATATATATACACATATATCGTAAACAACTCAACCTGGCTAACTGCTGGAATTCACTATGCGATGGATTCGGCCATGTCAAACAACCTAGAGCACTTGATAGAGCACTGTGTTTATGTCCAGCACCCGATAGCCCCGTGTATTTTCTTATTATATCCTATCAACCGTTCAACACAACCGTTAAGTCACCAGAATCAAAATAAACTCCATGGTTGTAAAAATCGCGCCTATTAATCGCTAGTCAGCACCGACTAATCATCGTCAATTAATCGCTATTTGGTCAAAATTCAAAATCTTTTACATGTGTGTGTGTGTGTATAGAAATTCCAATATGATTAATCACTAACCCAGGCCCAAGCCGACACCCTGATAGGCCCGAATTTTTTTTAAAATAATTATTTTTTATGAAAAAAAATATGTATTCTTAATGTTTAAACTTGATTACTCATCTAATTTAAGTCCCAATTTATTTATTTTCTAGCATTCGGCACAAAATATTTTCACGATTCTCGGTGACGGCCCTGATCACTAGTCCCCACCTCACCGTCCAAATAGTGCCTTGCGTGTTCTACAACACTGATAAGCACTTACTACAACCTATTGATCAACACAAACCTGCGCTTCTGGGCTCATTTGATCTACAAGGAGCTCTGAGATGAAGACTCTAGGCAGCGGTCCATCAACGCCGCTGCCGCCACTTGATCTACTACTAATACTAACAGGAGGAGAAAACCAGAGTGCTTTTAGCTTCTTTTTCGGAAACCTTAACTCTTCGCGTTGAGTATAGCCAAAATCTAGGAACAACTTTGACATAGACTCAATCCCATGACCATTCACCTATATAATAATAATTCATGAAACACGAATTCTTATAACATGTCACACGGTTTTGAATATAACAAAATATATATACGTACACCGAATGTGCGATATGCAAGATGATCATAGCATACTTGGTTAGCATCTGTGGAGTGGACAAGTTCCAAGACTGCGCTAGCGGTCGGGTTTCGGTTGAGATATACTTGTTCCATACTTGAAAGCACACTCCTAAAGAAGGAATGATCACCACCGCCTTCTTCCTTTGATCATTAAAAGTAAATTCAACAGGAAAACTAACTAACGAATTGGTTGATAATTAGTACAAGTCTGTGTGTGTGTGTACACACACACCTATATTATACTGGAAAATTCCCAAAATGTCCCTTTTTTTAGAGGCAGATTCTAAATGTCCCGTCAAAATTATAATTTCTTATTTGTGACTAGCATATCATCGCTTCACCTCTCCGTTAGGAGTTCGAGACGAAATGTTACTTAACTCGTCGCCTCCTCGCCATGTTAACTCAAAACTCGTTGCCTCATCGTCATGTTAGCGCAAAACTTGTCGTCTCCCCACCATGTTAGCTCAAAACGAGTTGTCTCCCCACCATGTTAGCTTAAAAAATAAATTCAATAAATCTTGTTATTTAAAAAATTATATCTAAACAAGGTACATATAAAATGATTTTGATGGTATACATGAGTTTTCTAAATCGTATTATTATCCAAAATCCAATATACAAGAATTTAAAAACTAATAAAATAAAAAATATTAAATATTTTTTAAATTAGTTTAGGATCCATGTTTGAGCTAACTTGACGGGGAGACAATGAGCTTTAAGCTAACATT
This sequence comes from Bidens hawaiensis, assembly GCF_021521415.1. Classification (NCBI taxonomy): domain Eukaryota; kingdom Viridiplantae; phylum Streptophyta; class Magnoliopsida; order Asterales; family Asteraceae; genus Bidens; species Bidens hawaiensis. Next base: position 101,925 of record NW_027492653.1, read on the forward strand.
GGCGGAGAGGCGTCAGGTTTCGATCTAACATCATGGACGTATTTAGAATCGGAAATTTTGGCATATTATATTATACCTGGGATGATGATGATGAATAATGTTGGGATCCATGAGAAGCAGCAATGGACTTTAGTTTGTGATGATTGGCTGATGATGGAATTGGGAGAGACATGAAGAAGAAGAAGTTGTTGTTGTTTGTGGATGACCGATGATGAGTTGTTGATCTTAAGACAGGGGATGTTGGAATTGAAACTGAAGCCTTCATCATCATAGGCATCATCGAAAGTTTGGGAATTATTAAATTAAAATAAAATTTTACTTCTTTTAGTTACACTTGACGATGATGGATTGCGTTTAAAATTAGTATTCTCAAATCGTAACTTATCTTTTGTCAGTCACGTGCAACTTACACTTGTACGCACGCATCTTCCACGTCAAACTCTTTACACATAAAACGTCATCACATGTGACTTTTTGGTTAGCAACTGAGAGAAAATGGTTACTTAATTGTTAAAAATTAAATTAAATTAAATATAAATAACTTCAATATTTAATTGGTTGGGTGGCGTTTCCTACAAAACGCTTGAGGACATAACTTTGACTCTTTGAGGCGGTGGTGTTTATAGAGTTTTGGGAGAGTTTTGAGGTGGGAAATGTTACACTATGGATGGTTGTATAAATTATAAATAAATTCATATCGAGAAGAAGATGTCTCATATTTTCATTAATGTGGTTTGATCACTTTATAAAGATCTTTTACGCATGGCTGTTTCTAAAATTTGGAATGATTGAGTGGAGTTCTAGACCAATGCTTTTATAATCGGATCGGACAATGAACCGCTCGGGCAACCAATTCACCGATTCAACCGGTCGGGCCAGCCGAACGGATTTTGCTTAAAAATGCTGAAAAAAAGATTTTCAAAAAAAAAATTATAGAAAACAGGTTCAACCGATCCGTTCCGGTCGGACCGGCTGGTTTTCTAGGAACTGAGCAAACTGCATTCACAGGACCGGTCAATAGACCGAATCTCGGTCGGTCCGGTCCAGTCTCAACAACATTGTTCTAGATCATTAGCTCGCATGTGACTTCTAACCAGAGCTCTCAGCCTTGTAGGGAATGAATATCATAGAAAAATCAACCGAGATAGTCAAAGGGGTTTGACGCCTAAGTGATATATCCGAGTTCTATAGTTATTTAATTCTTCTTGGTTTATTTAATTTTAAGTCATTCGTTATTTTAATTATTAAAAACTCTCAAATCAGTTGATAGATTAAAATATTAACAAATCAGTTGATATAGTTATAAGTTGTGGGATTTTATTGTTTTGTTTTTTAATAGGTGATCAAGAAAGATGAAAGCATACAAGACATGTGGGAAAATGTTATGTAATACAGTGAGAATAACATGGTGTGCTTATTCTGCTGTGATGGTTTGCTTTATAGAATATGGTAAAAACTTAATAATTGTACCGATCACCGGTTAAAATAAATAACAGATGTATGTAGTATAAACACGATAGCTTAACATTATTCTCCCAACGGTATCTTGCACAATTATCCTATGTAACATTATTCTCAGACAACATATAAAGGACGCAATCTGGTTTTCTTGTCCATGCAATGCTCCTGCATTCCATGTGCGACTTAATGGCAAAACCTGAGCCTTATGATGGAGTCTGCATGATCACAAAACACACAATACTTAGAAGAATAAACATATTATTAGCATAATTAGTTATATAGGTTTATTTTGACTTCGTGAAAACAGAATATTAAGACATGAGATTGTTAATAGGTACCAAGTAACGTTTTTTATAGCTCTCTACAAGTTCCTTTGGATCCCGTCTTGTTTGGTTGAAATCATCATTTTTGTTCATTTCCTGCACGACAAACTAGTGTCTTATTTTCTACGAAGGACAGAAACCAGAACCACTAGAGTTGAAAGTACAGCAAATCTTGCATAAGGTCATCATGAAAGCGAGAGTAGTACCTCAATCCAGGCTGCAAGTTTTGGCCTGCCCACTTTAATATCATAATTTTTTACCTCTAGCAAGTACGGCTGAAATCTTTCAATGAAAGGAGCATAAGCTATATCTACCTGTACATGCATGTATATGTGTTCCCAAATAAATACACATGTATACACAATATATATTTAAGAAAGCCATGCTCCTCATACACTAACATCATAAGTTGAAACTCAATATAATAAAATTGGTGTTCATCTTACTTACCAGGCTAAATTGACCTAGAAAAAACGGCCCATCATCGAACTTGGAAAGAGCCTTCTCAATATAATCAAATGCAGCAGCTGTTGCAATTACAAAACACCATGCCATTTAATTCTAAAATTTTACTGACTGGTATTTAAATATAGAACGATGGATAAGATACCGGCATCATCAACCCCGTCTCCCTTAAATGAGGAGGTGGCGGATTTATAGAAGGTATCAGTGTATGAAAGCAACTCCTCTCCAAACTCTTGCTTGATAGCATCCTTTATTGTAGTTATATAGTTATAAAATTTATAACTAACTAAATGAATTTAATCCTGTAAAGCTTAATTCCAAAAAATGAAAGCTTACCTCCGGATAAAGTGACGGTCCTTCAAAGTTGGTGTCAATATACTTGATGAGATCAAGACTTTCACCCTTGACTTCATTGTTATGTTCTAAAGCTGGCACCTATGGCATAACAACACACCACAAGCAACTAAATTTTATACAAACACTACAAGCAGCATTATGAACTTATGATCATAAAGAAACACTTATAAAGCATAAAACTTTTGCCAGAAAATCACCTTGTTTGGTGGATAAACCTTCTCCTTGTACCAATCTGGTCTGTTCTTTAGATCAATCGGAACTAGTTTAATCTTTTCCTGCAATCCCTGTTCACAGTTTAAACAAAAAAATTGAATATTTTGTAATTATCATAAAGAGAGCTGATCCATATGACAAATTTGCCCAAAATGGATTTTTTTAAGTAATTGTGAATGTATGGGAGAGAGGGAGAGCCTTGCAGTTCCGGGTAATCCACGCACGTTGTGCATACGGGCAAGTGTAGGATATGTACAGCCTAACAAAAAGGCAAACATGTTTCAGATGATTAGTTAAATATGCATATGGAAGCATCAGCTCCATATCTAAAAAACTGTAACCAGAGCAAATTGAGCTTGAATTTAAATAAAATGAGCTCCGATAGTCCGATACTGACTCAAAACTGTGAATTGTTATGGCCCAAATCCCGTTTTGACCCAATACTTGTTTCGTCCCGACTAGTGTTGTAGATCTTGCTAGGCACTAGGCGAGCGGTGAGGTACATACTACTATACTAGCGATTTATAGGATTAATCGGATTGGAATTTTATATGTAATTTTTCAAAATTACATATAAATGTTCACATAAATACTTCAAGCATATACAATCAAGCTGAACATAAAAAATCAATGAAAACACCAAGGTCCGATTGCCCTTCAAAAATAAGCAGTAAACAAATAAATAAAATATAAAAGAAAGGTCGATTACCGATTAGGCGATTAATCCTTGATTTTTGACCAATTTGACCGAGTTTTACAGACTATCGATTAATGGGCCCGATTAGGTGAAACCGCATCGGTCTAGGGCCGATTACCAAACAATCCCTGCCAAGACCTAATATTTACAACACTGGTCCGGAGTCCGGACCCGAACCAAATTAACCCTTTTTCGAATAGACCTATTCCGACCCTAACCATTCAGACCATTGACCCGACCCCACCCGACCCGTTTGCCTGTCCTAGTATTGGGAAACTAGACCACCTAATTAAAATAAGTTTCATTCAGGCATTTCATCAAACAGCTGGAGAGCATATAAATATACCTAGTGGTTCCATCAAAAACTGAAGGTGGGTCTGAAGTGGAATCAAGAGCAGGTGGAAGACCATCTTGCACACTATCAGCCATTGTTGTTGCTAGAACTACTAACAGATTATTATTATTATTATTATTATGAGGTCTTTTGTGATGAAATGTTAATGGGTGTTTGTGGGAGAATGAGATAGAAGATATATGGGTACGATTAGAGAGAATAATGGGAACAGAGACAGAGGTGATATTCGATTGAGATTGAAAGTAATGGCAGCTTAGATTCAACGCAGACATTTTGATTTTGATGATCATGTACCAGTAAAAAATCAACCGTATCTGATGATGATTCTAATGACTTCACTTCGCCTTTGTATGTTCGTGTGAACCACGTTCATCTCCGCTGTTTAGTTAGTAGTTTGGTGCAGGGTATTTGGATTAACTCGTTGATCAATTTAATTACTAGGGGCATAATCTAAGGGTCCCTAGGTGGGGTTAAATATTGTTTGAATTTTATTTATCAAGACAAATTGTAAATAAATAATCCTAAATTTTGTGTTAGCGGCTGATAATAATTTCAACTTTAAAATCACTACTAACGTTCCCAACTTTCAACTATTTTTGTCTCAATAAACCTCTGTTAAAAAACACTTAACGTCGTTATGTTTTTTCCCGAGTTTCAAACTGACGTTTTAGGGCTTTTGATCGAAAGAACGATACGAGTCGACCGATGTATAACTTATCTTGAAACGGTTATCCAAGCGACGAAACAATGTTTCAATTTGGGTGTTTGAATTTCCAATTAACAAAAATAAAGTCATTTGAATCACTGTTTTGAGATAAGTTTTACATCAGTCGAATAGTATCATTCTTCTGATCAAAAGCCTTAAAACATCGGTTTGAAACTCGGGAAAAAACATAACTGCGTTAAGTGTTTTTTTAACGGAGGTCCATTGAGACAAAAATAATTGAAAGTTGGGACCGCTGGTAGTTATTTTTAAAGTTGGGATTGTTATCAGTTAATACAAAAAAGTTAGGATTATTTATTTCCAATTTGCCTAATTATAATGAACATTAAGCAAGTTCGGGATGAACATAGTGTATGCTTGCTTTAGTTTACTATGGTGTTAGGGGTGAAGCCTCTAACAAACGGGGTCCGGGGCCAGTGCCTCCGGTTGCAGGGTCTAAGGGGCAGAGCCCCTGGCTGAGATTAAGTATCATTTGAAGTTTATTTATTAAAATTTCATTAGGAAAATGAGTTTTATGATTATGTTACACATAATCATAAGTATTATTTAAAGTTTATTTATTAATGTTTTTAAAATTTTGAATAGATAACTGCTTGAAGTAGTTCAGCTATCTTGAACTACAAGTCTACAATTGTCCAGGAGCTAAAAACATGGTTTTGTTTTAATTGACTCTTTCTTGTTCATCTTCTGCATAAATTCATACTAATACTTATCTCAATTTAGAGTTTTATCCGATTAAAGTGTTTGAAGAACCACTAAAAATAATTTAATCTGAAAGTTATCACATGACTCTCTTAATGATTATATTGAAATCCCCAACAACTTATTATTGTCCACCCCCCCCCCCCCCCACACACACAAAATAAATAAAAACCATCTTTAATAAATAGTTGGAATTTTTTTAACTTTTATTTATGGTTGATGTATATTAATCATTTTTAGATTTGACTTTTGTTTGGTTTGCGCTTGGGTTTAGTGGCTTGTCCATATCTCATTGGAGACGGCCCGGCCATTAGAAACGTATATGTGCACCTAGATGCATTTATATTTTATACATCGATCACACTACTAATCAAGAGGAGTTGCTCTCTTAATGAGTCCATGACAGGACGAAAGAAACTAGTGACCGTAATCATAAGTGAGGGAGCTTGGCTGGCTCTTGGTCTTGGGCAACTAAGGATGTCACGCAAGGCCTCGGCCTCCAAAGACAACTTTGTAACATAGAGCTCTAAATCAAGGCTCATATTCTCTTTCCATTATTCCTAAACCCTCAATCTAATCATGAAATACAACGATTCTGGATCAACAATGGCCAATTCAAAATGACAGTCTTAGCAGTTCACTCTTGGGCGATTTCAAAAACCGGAAAAAATCAATAACAATATAAAAATGAGAGAGAGAATTTCCAATATTACAAAAATACGGGCCCTAAACGAGGTTTTATAAGTAGAAATACGGGCCAACCACCCACCCAGCCTACTAGCCTAGTTCACCAGTTCAGTTACGTAACTAGTTCCGGACCTGTCATGAGACTGCTGATAAAAAGCAACAATCAGAAATCAGGTTTCATTAGAAATTCACAAAATAATCATTTTCTAGGTATACCATGAGTACAACTTATGAACCACAAAACTGTTTCTTTATGTATTACGCCAATAAAACTAATGAACAACTGAGCTTCCAAACAAACAAACAAAAAATTACATGCAACTGATGGGTAGAAAAATAGCTTTTGGGCTTCAAGAACAGCATAGTTTGTTAGCACTAATTATAAAAGGTGTTACATCAGCATTACTTTCCATATCTTCTTCATATACACTACCAATGACCATACGGCTAACATAGCTGATATGTATAGAAGACCGACACCCGTTGCACCCATGAACGCTGCGTCTTTAAAACTGGATAGTTTTCGGCATTCAAAAACCCTTATTTAGTTTAACAAAAAAATAATTAATTACTTTTTGTATTTAAAAAGTCAAATGGAACAAACCTGCCGTCTCTGATAACAAGAAGAATAGTCAATGAAGTCATTTGTGTGGCTGTTTTCCACTTCCCCAAATTATTTACAGCAACTGCCTGAAAAAGCATGCATTATCCTCAGGTACATGAAGAAAAAACTATAAAATACGATTACGGATTTAGAAAATGAATAAAAAAAACCTCCGAAAGTTTACTCCTTTGAGAAGCAGCCCATTCTCTAACCGCAGACATTGTTATCTGCCATACATCGTTAATAAATTCATAAATTCATTTAAATTTCATGAATATGCTTCTGAGTATGTACTAGCTACTCTGTACTTAATATTACACATTCACATCTAATCAAATAAAAATCTATAAAGATTTGTAAATACCAAAACATTAATTAGTGAAACATAAAGACAGAAATATGACAAAACACTATGCTTTGATGTCGCCCCCTAATTGATAAACCATACTCATATAAAACAAGTAGCAGTATCTTGCATCTGTGTTAACAATGTGCTAAAGTTAAGAATTTACCTCTCTGCCAATTATTGCAATAGCGGGAACAGTCAGCAACCATGGTAGCTGCCCAAACATAGCAGCTTCGGGAGGTCTTGTACATAGCATGACCAATGTAGCAGCAACCATAAGCTGCAACCACAAACAATCATACAACTTTATAAACCTACAAAATATAATATCTGAATTAATGTCTAAAAGTAGCAAGGGCATACCTTATCAGCCACTGGATCCAAAAACGCACCAAATGCAGTTCCTAAGTTCATCTACAAATGAAGATAAAATATGCAAATCTTTAGTTTGGGAAATGAAAAGAAGCATATTATCTTTATCAAAAGTTAAAGAACATGAAATGCTTACTCTTCTTGCTAAATAGCCATCAAGCCAATCTGTAACTGATGCCGCAATGAAAATACCCGTGGTAGCATTTGTTCCTAACCGACTGTCCATGTAAAACGCTAAAAGAACCAAAAAGAAAAATAATTAATATGTTAGTTTCATAAATTCCACTACATCTGTCTCAAAATGTTGTCAAATCAAGAACTGTGAGCATTCTGCAGCATCAACAAAACAAAGACATTATACATAAATCCATCTGTTGAACCGAATTCTCCAATTTCTAGTTGTTAACATGCCTACAATTCAAACTAGGGGCGTACAAATTGCAGTTCGTTTCTGTTTCTACCGTTAAGCAAACCATAACTGCTATCTTTGGTTATGAGATTTCCTTAACCATTACTGAACCTGGGTTTCAGTTAATCGGTTATAAAGCTCAGTTACGGTTCTGTTTCGGTTAATTGATCAAACCAAATGTGAACTGTAACTTAACTAAATGAACATGGAAAAAGAATCGGTGATATCAAACGAGAATTGCATGAAAGTTGATATATACCTGTTCTCAAAGTTTTTCATTACAACATCAACACATATACCAAACCACATACATACATATATTCATCTCAACATCAGCATGTCTTTATTCTTTTCGATTCGGTTCAATTAGCGTTCAGTTATGGGACGTCCTTCACCATAAGTCCATAACTATAACCGAGTAATCAGATAACCTTAACCATAACCATCTAGTTAATCTCGGTTATCGTTAATTCGATTCTGTGGCGGTCCGATTATCAAGGTTTGCTCACCCCTAATTCAAATTTCAAGCAAACCTATAAACTTCGGTTTCACTTAATCGCTTATGAAGCTCGGTTACGGTTAACTAACCAAGCAAAGTTTGAACTACAACTTAACTAAAGAACATAGGAAAAAAACGGTGACATCAAACGAGAATTGCATGAAGGTCAATATATAGTTATATACCCATTCTCAAGGTTAATCGTTACAACATTGAGACATATACGAATCCACATATATTCATCTTGACGTAAGCATCGACGTTCGGTTATGAGACGCCGTAAACCATAACCTTAACTATAACGTTTTGTTAATCTCAGTCATTGGTTAATTCGGTCCAGTTATCGGTTAATTTCGACTATCGGTTAAGGTTTGCTGGCCCCTAATTCAAACAAATCAATAAAATAATTCCATAATTGAGCTACAATTTGAGCATTTTCAATTGAAAAAAAACATACTGCTAATCAAAATCGGAACGGAGGCGACTCGAGCAATCGTCAATATCGTCGGCAACGTTAACAACTTCGCCGATGAATTCTGTTGCGACGGAGAAGGTTTAAGATGTCCGTCATCGTCCGACGGCACCGTAGGCACACGGTCACTTTCCGTTATCCGTTTGCCATTTCTGTTATCACTGCTAACCGATTCCATGTTAACAGCACAATAATATCTCAACCTTTTGGGACCACGAAACCCTAATTTGTTATTTCCGTTATTATTATTGTTATTATTATTGTTAGTAACCTGAGGTTGAGGTGCAAAGTTTGTTATCCTCCACCAGCCGAAGGTTGCGGACGGTGGTCTAGGTTTTGCGATGGTAATATCCCGGCGAAGCCATAAATGGCGGTGGTTGTGGACGTAAATAGATGAGGTGAGTTTGAGAAGGTTTAAGGGCATGGTGATTCGGCGTATGGTGCGGATGGATGATGATATTAATTATTATTGCTAATGTGCGCCGAGGCTTAGGTTAGCAGTTGTTCTTTGGATGGGGAGAGTTGATGGCTTAGGTTAGCGAAGCCATGGTTGATTGAAGTTGAAGGATGTAAAGGGAAATTACGGGGAGGCCCTTATACTATTTTATAATGGTTTTGAAAGTCCCTAGAGTTTGTGCTATATGCAATAATGCATTCTCGATATTTAGTAGTCTCAAGCATGACTGAGTTGCTGTTTGATTTTTCAAAGGTAAAATGTATGCAGTCTACATACTACATCTACAAACATCTGTGAAAAAATGTGGACCAGGTCTCTGCAGTCTGCAAGAAGAAAACTGTTTGTTTTTTAACGTCTATAGATTGCTAAAATAAATTGGTGGTGGTGTACGAACTGTGGTAGTGCAGTGGTGGTGGTGCTGTTGGACGGTGATAGTGGTAGTGGTAGGTGGTGGTGACAGACAGTGGCGGTGGTAGAAGACGGTGGTGGCGGTGGTAGAAGGCGATGGTTGGTTGGTGGTGGTGGGTGGTAGTAGAAGGCGGTGGTGGGTGGTGGTGGTAGACGATAGTGGTAGAAGGTAGTGGGGGCAGACGGTGGGTGATGGCGGACGGTGATGGTGGATGGTGGCAAACGGTGGGTGGTGGTGGTGATGGCAGACGGTGGGGTGATGGCGGATGGTGGCAAACGGTGGGTGGTAGTGGTGATGACGGACGGTAGGTGGTGGATGATGGTTGTATGTGTTGGTGGAGGTGGACAGTGGGTGCTGGTAGGGTATGGTGTTTCAACCTTATGCAGACCTTAGAAAATCTCATAAATGTATGAGCAAAGTCTGCACCAAAAATAGTTGCGCATGCATTTTTTAATGAAACGTCTTCAAGAAAACAAACAGTTTGTAGATAACAATGTATGCGCGGCACAGACAAAGAGCTTGCGCAGAGCTTTTTCAGAAAAACAAAAAACCTGACTACTCTAGTACATCACAAGGATCAGTTGTGTTCAAACTAAACTCATTTTATAGGATTGCTCCGGTTTGTTAATGTCCAACTTTATTTAAGCACAATTCGTTTTTTAGAGTGGCACTTCGTAATGTCCTTCGTGCTTTGACACACTTTTAATGATGGATTGCTTCGAAATAGTGAATCATACGTTTGCAATTTAGTGCAACTGTTCTTTATATATATATATATATATATATATATATATATATATGAGAGGGTTATCCTAAAAATAAGTTTTTTCATAGGAAGACTAGGAATAAATCATAGCAATTAGATCATGTTAATCAATGGTTGAGATTGAATATTATCAAAAACCGACATAGTTTCCTATAATTACTCTTTCACCTTTATAACCGTCATAGTTTACTAGAATTGTTCTTTTACCATAATTTGTAATGCCACATGTCAAAAATCTATTGGTTCTTAAAATTCATAAAAAACTTCTTATTTTTATTTGAACCCTTTTATATATATATATATATATATATGGAAAAGATCAAGAGAAAACTCATCCTTATGGAGAAAAATTTAAAAACTTCTAAATAATTATTTTTAATTAAATATAAAAAAATATTTTCAAATTTCCGTTTTGCCATTATTCTTATATTTTGGTCCCCTTCACTCGAAAAAAATATAAAACAGTAAAAAAAAAACCGTTGTAATGCACATACGTATTACTGTGCGAAACCGTTGTATTACACATGTGTATTACTATGTATTTTTAAGTTCAATAGTACTTAGAGGTATATATTCAATATTTGTGTATTGTATATGTGTAGTAGTGTTGTATTATATGGAAAAAAAAAATAATAAAATAAAAGTCGATGTAGTGCACATGTGCGTTAATGTTGTATTACACATACGTACTAATGTGTAATCGATGTGCGTATTAGTCTTATATTGCATATATACAATAGTGTGTATCAAATATGTGCAATAGTGTTGTATACTATGCAATACAAACACTTTTACATACATGCAACGCACACCATTACACGTGTGCACTACACCGACGAGGTTACCGACAAAGTTTTTTTTTTTTGAACCAATAACAAAATATAAGAATAATGGAAAAAACAGAAACTTCAAAAAAAAAAAAATTAAGTTAAAAATAGTTTTTAAGTGTTTTTAGGAGTTTTAAGTTTTCTCTTTAAGAGGAGTTTTCACTGGATCTCACCCCTATATATATATACATATATATATAGGATTAGGTTCATTTCAGAAGTGTTTTTATTGTGAGAAGAGATTTTAAGCAATCACATAATTTCTTTTTTATTTTCTGATTATTTATATGCAAGGGTATATTAGTGACATATAATGTATTTTATTTTGTAACTCATGCTCATTAATGGTTTAATAATTAATGATAAATTACTAGCAAATGGTAAGTTACAAATATTATTATTATATTTTATTTCATATAAAATTTAAACCATTGGAATCTATTTGATTTAAAATCATTTTATTCTATAAATGGAAAATTATTGTTGTTATTATTTTTATTATAAGGAAAATTGGTTTTAAATAATCCTAACTATCATCTATTGGCAAATAATAGGCCCAACTTTGCACTTGGCTGGTGGCGGTCCTAACTAAAGAGGTATTTGTTTTTAACGGGCCACGACTAACGGATGTTAACCCCATTAGTTTTACCTACACAAAATTAGTTTTGTTTACACTAAAGTAGATATGTCACACTACATTAGATATGTCAACGCTCCATTAATTATGACTACACACCATTAAAAGTGTTCCTACACTACATTAGATATGTCAACACTGCACTAATTACAACTACACAACATTTTAAAGTATGCTTACACCACATTACGTAGCTACATCTACATTACATTAGATCAAATGATGATGATGATGATGGTAATTATTATTATAATAAGGAAAATTGGTTTTAAATAATCCTAACTATCATCTATTGGCAAATAATAGGCCCAACTTTGCACTTGGCTGGTGGCGGTCCTAACTAAAGAGGTATTTGTTTTTAACGGGCCACGACTAACGGATGTTAACCCCATTAGTGATTTGTTGACGTGGACCTGTCGGAAACCTGCAACTCGCCTCCATTCTCCCTAATATCGTTACACCGTCTCTCTCTCTATCTTTCCCCTCATACGAAACCTATCCGACGTGTCGCCGTTGTTGTCTCCGGAGAAGTCCACCCTCGTCAATCGTGCGTCATTCTGTAACATCCTAAAATTTTAATGATGAATAAAGGAAGTTATGTTTAGTGATTTCGCGTAATTAATTAATATCGGGTAAGGAGCGGGTCTTGGACTTGGATTAATTGAGAGGGGTTAAATGAGAATGGGATTTCAGGGATATAAATACCCCCAAAATCCCAAAATATCTTCATTTTTCACCAAACTCCCTAACACTCCAAAAACACACACATACCACACTAACTTCGCCGCCGGACCGAAGGCAGATCCGGGCAGATCCGGCAGACCCGAGTGAGAGAGAGAGCGATTAGTGGTGATAAGCAAGTAAACGAGATCCAAACAAGCCTAAAAAGGTATGATTCTTGATCTTTGAAGTTTAAAGATCCAAGCTTTTTAGTGTATAAACGACCAAAAATGGTCGGGTAGCGTAGTGGGTGATATTGAACCATAGCAAGGGTGTTAAAATCGCTCGAAATGCCGATCAGAAACTAAAACAGCGGCTGCCTGGTTAACTTCGCCTTCATCTGGGCAACTTCGCCTTCAAAGTGACGAACTTCGCCTGCAAGCTAAGTTCGCCTGATGAACTTCGCCTGCAAGCTAAGTTCGCCTGATGGCAACTTCGCTGTAAAGTTAAGTTCGCCTAACTGGTAACTTCGCCTTAGGCCAAGTTCGCCTGATGACAACTTCGCCTGAAGCCAAGTTCGCCTGATGGCAACTTCGCTGTAAAGTTAAGTTCGCCTAACTGGTAACTTCGCCTGAGGCCAAGTTCGCCTGATGACAACTTCGCCTGAAGCCAAGTTCGCCTGATGGCAACTTCGCTGTAAAGCTAAGTTCGCCTAGCTGGTAACTTCGCCTAAAGCTAAGTTCGCCTAAGGTTAACTTCGCCTAAAGTCAAGTTCGATTAGAAAATAAATTAAAAATCTAATGAAAAATGTGTTAAGACAGTTAATGGAAATAAAATTTTTCCAAGCTGACCTGGCAGCTCGACCCCAGCCAGGGGCTCTGCCCCTTGGACCCTGCTAGGGGCTGCCGCCCCTAGACCCCGCTGCCAGGGGCGCTGCCCCCGGACCCCCGTTCGTTGTGGGTAGTAATTAAGACTAGAAAGATGTTATAAGTAGTGATAGTTAAATTGATATGTATACTTGTTATACAGTCAGCCGTGCACAACTGAAGAAAGGGATTACGATCAACGGAGAACGTAACCGTGTTCAGGTGAGTTTCTAGCCCCATTTATGTGTTACGTTTTCGGGGCTGTGTGCATACTCAATATGTTTGTTAATACACTTATCCTAAGAGATAAGTGTATGCCTTATGTGGATAATGTGAAATGTATGAATGATTGCTTGATAGTACGTGAACGATCTTCGGATATTGCACTTACTGTCAGGTTGTAACGCTATGTATAAGGTAAGTATGTTATGTATGTTTATGTGTATGAACATGATAGAGATAATAGAAGAAAGAAATGATAATGTATGGTTACGAAAAGGGTACCGAGCCCTACTAATACTCGAGGTATGATGTATGGTTGTATGGTAACGAAGAGGGAATCGAACCCTTCTAATATTCGAAAACTAGGGACCAGACCCTTATAATATCTGTGATGATAGGGACCAGACCCTTATAATATCTGTGATGTTAGGGAATCGAACCCTTCTAATATTCGAAAACTAGGGACCAGACCCTTATAATATCTGTGATGATAGGGACCAGACCCTTATAATATCTGTGATGTTAGGGAATCGAACCCTTCTAATATTCGAAAACTAGGGACCAGACCCTTATAATATCTGTGATGATAGGGACCAGACCCTTATAATATCTGTGATGTTAGGGAATCGAACCCTTCTAATATTCGAAAACTATGGACCAGACCCTTATAATATCTGTGAGGTTATAGGGCGAAAGGCTCTTTAAAAAGTATGATTATGTATGTAAGGAAAGCATGAAGGTAAAAATGAACGTATGATTATGAATGTAAAGAAAGTATGAAAGTAAAAATGAAAGTAAAAGCACTTAGGTGTATATGAAAGAAAGTTAAGAGATTAAGTATGAAGCGTAAGAATGTATTGTATGATTATGCGATTAACTAGAACTCACTCAGCGTAGCTGACTTTTAGTATGCACGCAGGTGAGTAGGATGAGGCAGCTCGCTTGAGGAGACACATGGCACTGAACAAGAATCTGGCATCTGAAGACTTATGATGTTTTAATTTAATGCTTTAATGTTGAAAGACAAAGGATGTTTTGAGACAAGTTATGAATTATGTAAAGTTTTATGAAAGTTTTATATTCCGCGTAAATGTTTTAATTAACTCTGATATTTAGAACTGTGTTTATGAGTAAATCCAACACGAAAGTAGGGCTACCGGTAACGGGGCCTTACACATTCGAGGTAATTGACACTTTATTCGACTCGTTTTGACCCCCTTAACAAAAGCCCTATGCTTATATTTGTAGATCGTGTAACATTGATTTCGAATTTTTGAAAATAAGATCGGGTTTGGTATCTAGGGATTGGCCATGGAAGAAGATGTAATGTACTTCATTTTCAAATTTCCGATGTGTTTTGAAAAGGGAGGGAGACGGTGTGATGATATTAGGGAGAATGGAGGCGAGTTGCAGGTTTTCGGCAGGTTTCCGGCCAGAGAAGAAGGTCCACGTCAGCAAATCACTAACGGGGTTAACATTCGTTAGTCGCGGCCCGTTAAAAACAAATACCCCTTTAGTTAGGACCGCCACCAGCCAAGTGCAAAGTTGGGCCTGTTATTTGCCAATAGGTGATAGTTGGGATTATTTAAAACCAACTTTCCTAATTATAATAATAATTACCATCATCATCATCATCATTTGATCTAATGTAATGTAGATGTAGCTACATAATGTGGTGTAAGCATACTTTAAAATGTTGTGTAGTTGTAATTAGTGCAGTGTTGACATATCTAATGTAGTGTAGGAACACTTTTAATGGTGTGTAGTCATAATTAATGGAGCGTTGACATATCTAATGTAGTGTGACATATCTACTTTAGTGTAAACAAAACTAATTTTGTGTAGGTAAAACTAGCATAGTGTAGGCAAAACTAATGTTGGTAAACATATCTAATTTTGTGTAGACAAAACTAATGTTGTGTAGGTCCACTTTTAAATGGTTGTGTAGTCATAACTAGTGTAGTATAGACATATATAATGTAGCATAGGTAAAATAAATGTAGTGTATGAACACTTTCGAATGTTGTGTAGTTATAACTAATGTAGTATCTAATATAATGTAGGCAAAACTAATGCTGTGTAAGAATCAGTTTGTTTATATAATAAAGTGTTGGCAAAACAAATAAAAATATGCTTACTTCAATACATTGTATGTACTATATAAACAAATCCGTAATATACAATGTAATGTTGCAAAATTTATGTGTTTTATGAACAAATTCTAAAAACAAATAAACAACTTACACAACCATAAAAAAGATCATAATTTTAATGAAAAAATAAAATAGTATTAACCTTCTAATGAGCATTAAATGAGCACAAAAAAGTAACCAGTTAAAACATTAAAATCTGGTTTAATGAGCCATATACCACAAAAGACGTATCTAACCTTTTTATTAAATTATATGTCACAAATATGTGTTTTTAATTACGAATTTGCCATTTATAATATAGACCATTGATTAAACATAATCAATGGTTCAGATTTATTTCTCGCACTTCTCACTATAATATCACTTCTTGCATGATCATTCCCCATATATATATATATATATATATATATATTATATATAACTTCCTAACACGTCGTGATGCCCAGCTGTGTTTAGTATTCATCATAACTAACATGTTTATAAATATGAGAGTAACATAGAAAGTGAGCACTACGTGTATGAGGGAGTAAATATTCTCGTGGAAGGATCCTTCACATTGAGATGTTTTATGGATCACTAAATACTAGGCTCATTCTTTTGGGCTAAGCCCGTTTGGAGGAATCTAAAACAAATATATCTAATATGGGTTGACTTGTGACCAAGAAAACAAACCGTGATCACTTTGAGAAGAAAACGCAATGGTTTAGGGAGACGGGCGCTACCTCTTTGACCTTGCTATTAGGGGTACTTCGCCCCTAACATCGTAATATACTAAAATAAGCGTGCACTCCGCATCTCCTAACTTGTTTAATTTATATTACAATTACAATTTACCTTGATAGAAAAGTCAATCTAGTTAAACTAAACAACTAACTTTTAGGACACCATTTAATTAATTATTTCCCCTAATTCATGATTTATGACTTCCAAATGATTGATTACTTCGATGGAGAAGATAAATTTTGATAACGATGATAAATTTTATTTGTTGAAACAAGTGATAATTTGTATTGAAGATGGACTAATTATTTATGTAGTTATCAAAAATATCTATTTATAAGTATTTTAGTATTCGATATTATGCCTTAAATTGTCATATTCCGTATTAGGAAATAACAACATGATTTAAGATGTGACCGACACTATTTTAGTCTTTTTAGGTCGCAATGGGATAAATAATTGAGTGGGCCAACTGTGTTTTCTAAATGACGAACAAGAAAGAGAATTCGAATGAAACTATTTATTACTCGAAAGCCCATGAAGAAACACTAACCGGACCCCGGGCAGGTTACTGGTAACCTAGGGGTTGGAGAGCTGTTTCCCACGAGGGGTTAGACCCTTGGAAGATGGTTCTTCTGATAACCTGCAAAACAGACACCGTGAGCTCGTCACTGAGAAGGGGGGGGTTCCTCCTTGTGACCACCCTCCGGCGTGAGAATCAGACTAGATTGCTCTTTAAATATAAAAGTATATTAAGAGATTGCTAGAGCAGATATCAGGTATATATGATGATAATATAATAAGATATGATCATACCATTTGTGGTATTTATAGCCGAAGGTAGGTTTCCAAGGGGTTTAGCCGGCCCAACACGCTACCAACTGTAACCTATGCACGTGCCCTGCCTGTGAGTGGTGGATAGGTAGCGGCTGACACAGAGCAGGCGTGTCGTGCACTCTTCCTCTTCTGCCAACTACAGGCTAGGCACGTGGTATGGCAGGAGTTGGTGGGTAGGCGGCGGCTATTGGTCACAGTGCTGTGGCGTGCTGTCTGCCATGCTGCTGTCAGTGAGCTGTCGCATCTCTGATCAGATCTTTTGCCCATACCTCGTCAGGTACAGTAAAAGATCCTTCAGTATACGGACTGGCTTATTTGGGCGGGAGTATTCCCCCTCCCGCCTCTGTGCGGGATTGCTCCCGGCTTGGCTCATTCCTTCAGGTGACACTGAATGATTGAGAGCTAAGTGCCTTGTGCGTGTAGCCATGCTGCGCGGGTGGCCTTCCCTAATGGCTTGTATCCGAGGCTGCGGGGACAGGCGGAGTCCTTCACCATTGGGAGGCATTTCCTGCGGGACCAGCTTGCGTACTGCGCGTAAGGACGTCACGTCTCTGAGCATGGTTGGTCCTGCGGATCCAGTTGGTCTCTGCGCAGACGTCCCTGTTTAAGGTGAGTCTTGCGGGTCCAACTGGGCTCTGCTGGGACCTACCTCTTCAAGTCCCCCCAGTCCAATGTTCTTCTCATGAGTGTTTAATGAAGTGAGGTGAACTTTTGGACTTGAGCAAAGGGTTTTGAAAAGGGTTTTGTAAGGTTTTCCATGGGGATTCTTTCCGCGGAAGTCCTTGTCACTTGCAGAAATGCCCGAGTTTCCTGCTTGGTCTTTGGGTATGATGCGGGTAGGTCTGTAACCTCCTCGCAAGTCAGGAGCATTGAGTCCCAGTTGTATGTATTTTCCATGAGGTTTTGGTAGTTTTGAACATAGTGATCAATTATGTTAAGACCACCAATTCCATCCTGGAGCTTCAAACAACGTAGTTCTCGATGTTCCCGCTATGCGGGGATGCTATTTCCGTTTCCGCAAGCATTGCCCAGAAGATCCTTCTTGGTTTCAATTCCCAGCGGAGCGCTAGGTATGTGAAGGGTTTTGCCTTAACACTGTACCTGCGCTCGTCTTACGGTTACTTTACTCTCAAGGTATTCCTGGCGTCAATTCCCTGCGGGTGCTAGGTATGTGAAGGGTTTTGCCTTAACACTGTACCCGCATCCGTCTTACGGTTACTTGTTCACCAAGGTTCTTGGCTTCAATTCCCTGCAGGTGCTAGGTATGTGAAGGGTTTTGCCTTAACACTGTACCCGCAGCCGGCTTACGGTTACTTGTTTGCCAAGGTTTATTTGGCTTCAATTCCCTGCGGGTGCTAGGTATGTGAAGGGTTTTGCCTTTACACTGTACCCGCATCCGTCTTACGGTTACTTGCTTGCCAAGGGGTAAGGGGTATTTTCCTGCTTACTTTTTTAATACTTTCGAATTTTGAATTTTGAAATTCGAAGAGTTGGTGAAAAGATAAACCTCTGAAACGTCGTGCGACGGTTTCTTCTGACTGTGTCAGGACGTGCAGGAAGTTATGGTGACGTGACAGAACATGGTCATTCCAGTCGCTTTTTCAGGCGCGTGGGAGCGATTTTTCGGGCGCGTGGCCGCGAAATTACTGGCACACGTCCTTTCAACAGCTGTTGCCAGCTTGCTTTTTGCCACGTGTCATAGTTTCATTGCACATTTGATTTCTCTCTCCTCCGCATTAAATTCACCGCATTAATTGCGATTACTATATAAAGGGGGAGAGGGTTATTTGCAATTCACACTTTCCACTTTCATCTCTTCTTCTCAAGTAATTTCCGGCGAATTTTTCTGTTCAGTAAAGCATTACCCTGAAATCTCTTTTCGTCTTTCTTCCACCATGTCTTCTCATGATGCTGATGACCAGAAGACTGCTGGCGAATGCCAGTGCTCTCTTCCTGTCGATCTGTACCAGTATATCATCAGGAAGTTCATGCTCGAGTCTCTCGAGCCTGAGTTTCCTGAACCCCACCATACTGTGTACGATGCCCCTAGTGGCAAGATCGGGGTTTATGCTGCATTCTTTGTCTACGGGAACCTTAGGTTTCCGTTGACAAAGTTTGTGTACCGTGTCCTAGAGAGGCACGGTGTGCACCTGACAGAGGTGCACCCCATGGCCATTGCCAAGGTCCGGCACTTTGAGTGGGTGTGCCGGATACTGGGCCTTGAGCCCCTCGTTGATCGCCTGATGACCTTCTATACATGGAGGTGCATCCAAGGGTGGTACACTCTTACAACCCGTATCAAGGGTTTAAAGATTTGTACCACCGAGCGGAGTCTTCGCTCATGGAGAAGAGAGTTCTTCTTCATATCCGCTCGCGCCATCCCCATCGCCATGAAGTTCAAGAATGGCCAGGCGCTTCCGAACCTTCCCGCCCTCAACTACGAGGAGGCGGAATGGTTCTCGAAGATTTCCCGGGTCCAGTCCCCGGTTTTCCGTTTTCCGGAGTCGGCGATGGTGATGTTGGGGATGAGCCGGGTGTGGAAGGCGGCGAATGCGGATAAGGTTCCGATCGTCCTTGAATATGGTTCGAACTCTGTCCCTTATGGTACGTCTTGTTTCATTTTGCTGACTTCGATTTTTACTAACTTTCTTGTTGATTTCAGAGGGGAACGATCTTCAGTCGCTCCTGAACCCGCGGGAGGAAGATGGTCCCGCGCGGATGGGTACTCGTGCTCTGGACGAGAACGAGTTGCCCATCTTAGAGCAGACCGCGGGTCGGTTCGTGGAGGTTTACCCGCCAGGCCAAGAGATCCTGAGCCACCGACGGCCAGGTAAGCCTATCTTCTACCCTGAACCTCTCAATGCTGTGCCTGCTGCTGGAGTTCATGACATTTCTTCTTCTGAGGAATCCGCAGAAGGTCCTCCACTGGTGCGGAAGAAAAAGGCTGCCGTCGGGAAGGGCAAGGAGAAGGTGGCCTCTACGGCCGACCCGGTAGTCCTATCTGACTAACAGTCAGATAATGCAGAGGTGGCGGGGAAGCCCGGTGGTGAGGAGACCACCGCTCCGGAGGCTGCAGGTGTTACCTCCGGGGAGGCAGCGACGACGACGGTTACCGGTGTCAAGAGGCCGGCTCCATCGGGTTCGCCCCCGCTCGTCCGTGCGTTCAAGCTCAAGAAACCCCGTGAGTACCCCCATAATTCTTGTCTAGATTTGTTGTTTCAAATAAATTTTTCTAACACTTTTGCTTGTGCAGGTGTGGATGTTGACGCATTCCAGGGTGGAGTTGGAGCAAGTATTCCCCCGCCAATGACGGTAGGCTCGGTCAGCCTTCCCGAGGCGTCGACCCAGGCGTCTACGCCTGCTTCCGCTGGTTCCAGCCTTCCTGAGGCTGTTCCAGCTGAGAAGGTGTCTCCGCCGGCCGTGAGTGCAATTTTTACAGCATCTTTCACGGAGCCGGCGGTTACTGTTGCTGAGGAGGTGGCGCCAAACATGGCTACCACAGCGGCTGCCACTATACCTGCGCCACCGGCACCGACGGCCGGACCATCAGGTATGCGCCAGGCTTCCCGCCGATCTATGCCACCTTCCCGTCTGCCTGACCTGTTGGATGGATTTCCTTTAGGTTCAGGTGATGGGTTTGGCGGCTATCGGCCTGTTATTGACCCTACAGGTACGTAGGGTTCTTTTTCCCTTATATATTTTTATCATCTTTTCCTAACTGCCTTTGTTTCTTTTGCAGTGTCGGATTCCAATGAAGTGTATGTTCCAAGATGGAACATACGCCGAGGAACAACCCTTCGTACCCCTGTGGAGTGCGTGGACTGGGCTCGCCACGCTGCTCCTCATGGTGCGTTGGGGGAAGCCATGGCTAGCTACCAAGAGGGTAGGCTAACCAATGAGCTTCGGGTTCTCCAGGCCCGGACGCAGCCCCGCGTCGAGCTGCTTTGTCGTGAAAACGACAAGTTAAAAGCAGCTCGCGCCAAAGATGTATCTGAAGCGCGGGCTCTTCGGGAGGAGAACCGGCAGTTGGCCGCTGCCGCAGCCGAGAAGGAGAAGGCATTCAAGGCCCTCGAGGTTGAAGTCCAGGCGCGACTCGAGGCCCGCTCCAAGGCTGCCCAAGCTGTGAATGAACAGCTTCGGCTGGCCAAGGAGACTGCGCGAAACTCAACTGAGAGGGCTGCCAAGGCTGAAGCTGTTGTTGAGCCGCTTCGCGAAGAGAATGAGCAGCTTAAATGCAAATTAAAGGCTCTTCAGCATGCTCATGACGCCTTGGCAATGGAAGATGCCAAGAAGCTGCAGGAGATCCTTGACCAGAGGGGGGTGCTTGACCGCACTGAAAGGAAACTCAAAAGCGTCGAAGAGGCTGCCGCCAAGGAAGTTCAACTTGCCAACCTTGATAAAAACGGGGCCGAACGTGCTTACAAAGAAAGTCAAGCTACCCTCCAATGGCTGCTTCGAGAAGCGTTGCCTCAGGTATCTTTATCTTTTTCTTTACGCTTTCCGCTCGTAATTAGAAAATGTTCTAACTTGTATTCTTTTGTAGGTTGCGCGTCGGGTCCTTTCAGAGACCTCTTATGACGATGCGATGAGCGCAGCCCTCAACGCTTCTCATGAGGATGGGGAGAAGACTGGCTTCCTGCTTGGTCTAGGGTTTGCTGAGAGAGGCTTTCCGCCCTCCAACTTCCCTTTATTCAATGTTAATACTGAAGCTGCTTATGACCAAGCTGTGAACCAGTACGCTGCCTTCCTGCATCCAGTGGTGGAGAAGGTGAATGAGGCTGCTGCTGCTGATGATGGGCTAAACATCCTTAAGGCTTTCCTTGGGCAGCCACGCTCAGACGGTGCTGGTCCAAGCGGAGGTGGCCCTGAAGCCTGATCCTGAAGATCTCTTCCCACCGCTAGGATAGACTTAGCTTTGTATAGATTTCTTTTAGGCGGGTAGTTACCCGGCCACTGTTGTAATACATCATTGAAATATTAATCTTTTTGCGTATAAGACTGTTATTTCCTTCTTTGGGTTCCTTGCTTTATAAACTTATGACTTGCATACTTAGTTTAAATTAGCAATTTTCCAAGTGTTCAGAATAAGAACCTTTGAACGTGGTTGGTAGTGGGTTAAAGTTTCGCTTCCTCCTTCGTGATTGTGCGGGTAGAACCGTCACTTGCACTTGGTAGGATGGCTAAACTTTAACTTTTATCTAACCTGCGTGCTGGTTTTTCTTACTTTTTTAGGATAAGTTAACCTTTGAACGTGGTTGATAATAGGTGTGAAGTTTTGCTTCCTCTTTCGTGATTGTGCGGGTAGAACCGTCACTTGCACTTAGTAGGATGGCAGAACTTTACCCTTATCTGACCTGCGTGTAGGTTTCTCATCTTTTGAGGATAAGTTAACCTTTGAACGTGGTTGATAATAGGTGTGAAGTTTTGCTTCCTCTTTCGTGATTGTGCGGGTAGAACCGTCACTTGCACTTAGTAGGATGGCAGAACTTTACCTTTATCTGACCTGCGTGTAGGTTTTTCTCATCTTTTGAGGATAAGTTAACCTTTGAACGTGGTTGATAATAGGTGAAGTTTTGCTTCCTCTTTCGTGATTGTGCGGGTAGAACCGTCACTTGCACTTAGTAGGATGGCAGAACTTTACCCTTATCTGACCTGCGTGTAGGTTTTTCTCCTCTTTTTAAGAATTTTGTTTTGAACCGTTCGACGCGCGGTTGTCGATAGGTTATTATTCAGTTTCCTTACTGATTCATGCGGATAGACCGGCACTTTCATTTTTGGGTGCTGAACTTTTTCCCCTTCAACTGACCTGCGTGAAGGTTTGTCACGTTATTGGGTTCGTGCGGGTAGGACCGCCTTCCCATGCAATGACTTCACGTAATTATGCGGTGAAAACCGGCATATTAGTGTCCAGAAAAGTATAAATGTAAAATCATCAGCTTCGATATTCTTAAAGAGAATCATTTCCATTAGAAGTGGCTCTTGGCCTTCTCTTTACAAATTGGAATTGATTACATGCAAACTGTGTAATTGAACTCCCTTCCATGTTGGGATGGGAGTGCCATCGAGCCGATACGCACCTGGTTCGGGATCTCGTTCTTTACGCAGCATGTAGTCTCGTTTTTGAAGCTGGAATTGGTTCGTGTTTTCCCCAGCTGGGGTTCTATACGCACTCGCCTGCCTAGCTTTTATTTCGCCACGAGGTGCGCGAGCGTCCCATCTCTGACGAATGTTTCGACCATGTCTTTTACGTCTATGCATTCTTCAGTGTTGTGGCCTTTTGTTCTGTGATAGTCACAGTACTTGCTCCGATCAGCATCGTGACGATGCCGGATTACTGGAGGCTTTGGCCATGGGAGCTCCTCAGTAGCAAATATGTCAGTGACGCTTTTGGTAAGTGGCGTCCATCTGGAGTTCCGGTGCGGCTTTACATTATCCCTTTCACCCAATCGGTGCTGTAAGCCGGATGAGGTGTCAAAGTTTACCCTTGACTGCCAAATGCCTTGCTTCCGTTTTTTGTTCAATCGGGCGGTGAGGACGTTGTCCTCTCTCGTCCTCTGGGTGTAAAGGTTTGTGTTCTGCGGAAGGTCTCTACCCAGTTGCTTCTCCGTTTCCGCATAGCGTTTGGCTGCTGTCATGATGCCATCCCATGTGGATGGCATTCCATCTTTACCCGTTAGGGTGCGGATAAGCTCTGGGTCTTGCGCGCCCTGGATGAAGGCTGCGCGAACAAGATCCTCGCTGATATTGCCCAAACTTAACTTCTTTGAGTTGAAGCGAGTGATGAAGTTTGGCAGAGATTCATCTTCTTCCCGTGTGCATTTGAGGATTGTCCATTGCTCCTCGGTATACTTTCGCTGCTGGCTGAAGTGTTGGCTAAACTTCTGCTGGAAGTCTGCCCAGTCGTAAATGTGGTTAACCGGTAAACGATCAAACCAAGCCCTAGCAGCCCCCACCAGCGTCATTTGGAACATGTAACACCACGTGGGTTCCGTCCAATTGCTAACGGTTGCCCCCGCTATGAACCTGTTCAAATGATCGTCTGGATCAGATAGGCCGTCATATGTGCCTATGTTAGGCATTTGTTTAGCACTTTTCGGGGCAATTGCTTCAGCAATGTCCCTTGCAAATTTGGACGTTCCTGCATTTGTAACGTTTGGTCTGAACGTTTTAGAGAAGTCTCGTGGACTTCCATCTATGCTTTTTGGTTTGAAGGCTTGTCCAAAATGCCTTTTCGGTTGGGTTTCCGTTTCTTTACGCTTCCCTTTTGCCTTATGACGAGGGTTCGCGTCGGAGTCGGATTCCTCCGAGTCATCCTCCCAGTATTCGAATTCGTCGGCCTGTTGCACGGAACGCAAGCGTTCGTTCAACTCAGCCTGGAATTCCTTTTGTCGTGCCTCCGCCCATGCCTTGACTTCGTCGAGAGTCTGGCGGGGGAGTCTTCGTTTTTCAAACTGGGTATCGGTGGATCCCAGTAGGCGGTCATTTACTGCACTTGCCCCTGCTTTAGTAAGTGGGGTAGTGTTCGTAAAATTTACTTCACTTGCTCCGGCTTCGGTAGCCGGAGTAGTGTTTGTAAAAACTGTGTTGCCGGTATTCCCCCCAATAGCTGGGGTTGTGGTTACCGGAATTTCTCTAACCATCTTTTGTATAAAGTTTTGAAAAAACTGGAGAAAATTGTAGTTCTAGCTTTATGCACGGATGGCGCCAATGAAGAAACACTAACCGGACCCCGGGCAGGTTACTGGTAACCTAGGGGTTGGAGAGCTGTTTCCCACGAGGGGTTAGACCCTTGGAAGATGGTTCTTCTGATAACCTGCAAAACAGACACCGTGAGCTCGTCACTGAGAAGGGGGGGGTTCCTCCTTGTGACCACCCTCCGGCGTGAGAATCAGACTAGATTGCTCTTTAAATATAAAAGTATATTAAGAGATTGCTAGAGCAGATATCAGGTATATATGATGATAATATAATAAGATATGATCATACCATTTGTGGTATTTATAGCCGAAGGTAGGTTTCCAAGGGGTTTAGCCGGCCCAACACGCTACCAACTGTAACCTATGCACGTGCCCTGCCTGTGAGTGGTGGATAGGTAGCGGCTGACACAGAGCAGGCGTGTCGTGCACTCTTCCTCTTCTGCCAACTACAGGCTAGGCACGTGGTATGGCAGGAGTTGGTGGGTAGGCGGCGGCTATTGGTCACAGTGCTGTGGCGTGCTGTCTGCCATGCTGCTGTCAGTGAGCTGTCGCATCTCTGATCAGATCTTTTGCCCATACCTCGTCAGGTACAGTAAAAGATCCTTCAGTATACGGACTGGCTTATTTGGGCGGGAGTATTCCCCCTCCCGCCTCTGTGCGGGATTGCTCCCGGCTTGGCTCATTCCTTCAGGTGACACTGAATGATTGAGAGCTAAGTGCCTTGTGCGTGTAGCCATGCTGCGCGGGTGGCCTTCCCTAATGGCTTATATCCGAGGCTGCGGGGACAGGCGGAGTACTTCACCATTGGGAGGCATTTCCTGCGGGACCAGCTTGCGTACTGCGCGTAAGGACGTCACGTCTCTGAGCATGGTTGGTCCTGCGGATCCAGTTGGTCTCTGCGCAGACGTCCCTGTTTAAGGTGAGTCTTGCGGGTCCAACTGGGCTCTGCTGGGACCTACCTCTTCAAGCCCATAAGTTAGCTAAAAAAGAAAAGATAAAGGTCTCATTAAAAGTGACATTATTTTCTTTTTCATGATTGAAAACTTGACTATAGCAGTAAATAAATTAAACGTTCAGAAACTGTTAAAAATAAAAAAAAATCATTTATATTTATTGGTCATACACTTATTTGAACGCACGTGGATAAAAAATGGTATTCATTTTATCAAATAAACGAACAAAATACACGTTTTAGACTGTTCGCATCATTTCAGAGTAATTTTCTTCACAAACAGCCTAGTCAGCGTGCCACATCAACTTTTCATTTATTTTATTTTTTCCACAAACATTTTTACCTACAACAATAACATATTCATTCTTTTCACAACAACCTCATAGTTTTCACATCACCAATATGGAGGACCCACAAACCATCATCCTTCACAATCCTTGATAAAGGATCTTCAAGGATGGATGACCTCTACCTCAGCCTCTACAACACTTGCCTTTTCCATCATTCTCACAAATCTCCTCCACATAAGCTATGAATGACCCTGATGCGGAAGGTCTTAGTCATTTATGTTATTTGTTAACTTTCTTTGTTAAGGTTCATTTCTGTGTCCCGACACACATGACACATATAAGAATATTAACATTATTATATGTAATTTAAATTGAATATTATTGATGGTGTTGAAATATATGCTTGTTTTCGATTCAATATAAAGCGTATGGTTATGGTTGTATAATTTGTATAAATGTTCTCTAATTTTTGGTATTACATTTCTCATGTTGGACTACTTTTACTTGTTGAACTTTAATGAGGGTTGACTATTGATGGATTGGATTTGTGTGGGCCAAACCCATAGCCGGTTACAAGTTGTTGCGAGTTCGCGCCCTTTTTAAAAGCGGAGAAGACACGTCTTAAAAATAATAGTTTTTCATCATTAGCTTAGAACTTTGTCTTTCCCAATCATCAAAGTTCATATTTGAGATCTTGATGTCAGTTTTTTGTATGTTGTGTAAGCTATTGTCAAGTTGATGATAATAGTTTTGTTCTCTCTAAATAATTTGAATTAGTTGTTCGTATTCTTTCACATCGTGATATTATGAGTTTCTTGTTTGAGAGGTTTTGTTAATAAAATTCTTGAAGATTTCATGTTTGTGACAACTAGGTGCTGCTTGTTTTTGCAGAGGTAAAATATCTGCAGTCTGCGGACTAAATCTACAGATATATGTAGAAGAAGAGGTGAACCAAACCTCTGCAGTTTGTAAAAAGAAGACTGTTTGTTTTTAAACGTCTGTAGATTGCAAAAATAAACTGGTGGTGGTGTACAAACTACGGGTGTGGGTAGTGTTGGAGGTGATAGTGGTAGCGGTGGGCGGTGGTGGTAGAAGGCGGTGGTGGTTGTGGTGGACAGTGGTGTTGGTAGGGTCTGCTTAGAAGATCTCAGAAGTGAATGGACCAATCACAAAAAAGAGCTTGTGCAGACGTTTTTTAATGAAACGTTTTCGAGAAAACAAACAGATGACAATGTCTACTCATGGTATGCGTTGTGCAGACAGACCTTTTTCAGAAAAACAAACAGCACCTTAGTTTTACAAACGTTTATCCGAACACCTATAAACAAACATAACAAATTAAATTTGTGTAAGATGACAAAACAATAGAATTTAAAATAACTTGTGACCCACAAATATTCTTTTGATAAATAAATTACAATGTCCTCAAAACAATGAATCAAGTCATCCAACTAGGCAATTCCATCGGAGAAGCCAACTTAGTGATTTGTCGGTGGTGGGAACCGGTAGCTGACTCCGGCAATCATGCCGAGCCCGTGCACAGATTTCCAAATCTCCTTTTGCTCTCTCAAGTCTTATCCAAAATTTGATGCATCTACTAAAACTTATGCTAGAAATATTTTAATTAGGTGTAAACGTGACGATGCAAAGGCTGGCAAAAACATGTTTTATCATGTTAAAACAGGTTAGAGATGATGCACTTAACATAAATATCAAACATGAATAAGACTCGTTTAACCACTTAATATCTCATGTCTATAACGTAGTTTTGACTTTTATGTACCAATAAAAAGGAATGATGAAGCCTAGCATCCTAATTTCAAATGTCCAAAAAAATATAAAAAAACAAATTCACGTAGTGTACCTTTTTATTAACAGTTTAATTGTGTCTTAAACATCTGCCAGTTGCAACTCTACGCCGGTGACATGTAGCTTGTTAAAAGCTTGAATCGGGTCAAGCTTAAATGAGTTTGAGCTTAAAACCGTGCATCAAATCTCATTTAACAAATTAATTTGAGCTTTACACATATACTCGTCTCCGACACCTCCATTGTCATTGTTGCCACTCCACCACCGCCTCCATCTTTGGCACCATCATCGTGGGTGAACCTATTTTGCTATTTTGTTTTTTCTAAAACTACTCACCGCAACCCCACTTCAGTTTGGTCAGCGTCCGTTTTGACCAAACATTTGATACTTTTTAAAGCTGTATGTTTTGACCCGAACTAATATTTCTTAAAGTTAATAATAATACGCATCCATTCTAACCTCTCACCCGAAAGTACATTACTCGCCTAGTTGATGTATCTTAAACCATGAAAAACAAATTATTTTCTATTAATTGTAAATTGTTAAAATATTATAGTGATAATTTTAGCACTATATGACAAGATTTATAACTGTTGAAGCTTGGAGACAGCAAAAGGAGACAGTAATAAACATATAAGAGTATGATATATCCGATATCTTCTTACTCTTACATTTACCTACTATATATAGTACAACACAAAACATTTAACCATTTAGGGGACATGGTCATACAATTGGGGTTGAAAAGTAGCCCAACCTGAAAAGACATATAATACGAAGTGTGTAATAATACTTAACATCTTTTGATGAATTGTTATTACACACTGGGAACCACCCCTTTAACATGTGGATCCGTCCATGTATGTACATCCATAAGTGTGTAATAACACTTAAAAGATCTTCTGACGAATCACAACAATAGTTTCTTTATTGTTGTTTTCATCACATCTAGAACTTATGAAATATCATATTCTATAAAGGGATATTGGTTTTTAATACTTCCAAATTTCATCCAATTTTTGATTTGTTATCTACCACTCTCAACTTTCATCATATTTGTTTTTGTCACTCCCTCACTAATTGAACACTAGCGGTGTTAGTGTTGATGCTGACGTGGACGTTTTTTAACTGAGTTGGCATGAAATATCATATTTCTATAAAATATAAACATAAAAAGTGATTATTATTTTTATTCACGCACCTCTACTCTACTCTACTAGTAGTGCATAACGTGAAACGCTAATCTCGGCTTTTACACGTAATATACTACTCATCTCATCTTCAGCAGTTGCTGTTGATCCACTTCAATTCAATTCAATTCAATTCAATGATGGCCAAACCACAAGTCCTCAATCCCACACTTATCGCCTTTGAACACAAGAGGTACTAAATTATTAATATCTTCTATTTTTCTGCGATAATGTTTGATCTAGATATTTTATTTCCCCATTTACCTGTAATCATCTATGTAATGTCACATTAATTAGTGTTTCATTGAGTTAGGTCTTAATCTTATTTAACCTTGCGATTAGTGCTGATATTGTTTGTGTTATTGGAATCTGATCTGTTGTTTCTCAATCTGACCTAATTTGACCTAATGCTGTTGTTGAACAGAGACGCCTATGGCTTTGCAGTCAGGCCTCAGCATGTACAAAGATACCACGAATATGCTAACATCTACAAGGTTTTTTATTATTATTATTATTATTATTATTATTATTATTATTATTATTATTATTATTATGTATAGCTCTTAACGTAATTATGCTTAATACTAGGGTAATTATTATTACACTACGCTAGGGCTGTTCAAAAAGCTCGTGGCTCCCTCGATAAAAGCTCGAATAAAACTAGCTATAAAAAGTTGATTTGAAACATACTGATGATTTGGATCATTTTTGTAACCGAGCCAAAATCAACCCTGGCTCGGCTCGTTGGCTCGATCTTAAGCTCGTTTAACTTCAAAATCGAGCTAGAGTCTAGCTAAGTTGCCTCGTTTAATTTCGAGCCTGAGCTCGAAACCACCCTGGCTCAGCTCGGGCTCAACTCGTGATCAGCCCTACACTACGCTATAACTTTGAACTAGAGTAATGATAATAAATTAATATTTACTCTAGCTCATTCTGTACTCTAGTTTTGAATATGTAGGGGTGGGATCCGGTGCAAACAAATTTTTACGCGAGAAGTGTAAGAAGCATTAGAGTAATCATGCTTAACACTACGGTAATTATTATTACGCTACAACAAAATGAACTAGAGTAATTATTATTACTCTAGTTCGAAACTATAGCGTAATAATAACTACTCTAGTGTTAGCATGATTACTCTAATGCTTCTTACGCTTCTCGCGTAAAAAGCTGTTTGTACCGGATCCCTCCCCCGCATATTCAAAAGCTTTATAATATGGTTATAGGAGGAAGAGGAGGAACGATCGGATAGGTGGAAGAACTTTCTAGAACGACAGTCAGAGGGTGCTGAGCTACCTGTAAATGGTGGTTCTGATAAGATTCTAGAACAAGAAAATGGTTTACAAGAATCTGACGAACAAGATGATGAAGTTTCTTCTAGAACTCATCGGGCTCAAATATGGGCTCAGATTAGACCGTCACTTTGGGCCATTGAAGATATGATGAATGCCCGCGTTAAGAAAAACATTAGTGCCACAAAAACCGAGAAAGATACTGAAGAGGATTCTGATGATGAGTTTTATGATTTGGAGAGATCTGAATCCGACCCGATTTCACAGATTCCGTCAACTTTTGGTGTCGGTGATCCAACTCCAGACGTCTCACAGGAATCTTCAATTCCATGGAAACAGGAGTTGGAGTTTCTTGTTCAAGGGGGACTGCCAATGACTGTTAGGGGAGAGGTAGGGTAATCATTTATTATTTTATATTTTATATTATATATATATATATAATGTTAGATTTTACTTATAATTCACCACTGCAGCTCTGGCAAGCTTTTGTGGGTGTGAAGGCTCGACACGTTAAAAATTATTACCAGAATCTTCTACTTCGTGATAGTAAGACTGATAACGGTGTGGACCATAAAAAATCAGAAGTCGATGAAGCTAATAATAATAATAATAATAGTACAACAATCGACTCTGTAGACGTACCTGAAAAATGGAAATTGCAGATTGAGAAGGTCATTATTTAAAACTTTTTTCACATTTTTTACAAACCTAGTTAGTTTTATTTGTATCTCCTAATTATATAAATTGAGTTTTTTACAGGATTTGCCTCGGACTTTCCCAGGTCATCCTGCTCTGGATGAGGGTGGTAGAAATGCTTTGAGGCGTTTGCTAACTGCATATGCTCGCCATAATCCCTCTGTTGGCTACTGCCAGGTCAGCATACACTCATCTGATTACTATTGTTGTATTTTGCAAATATTCTAATAGCGGTTTAGTATGTGTCTCGGGTTGCATGCAGGCTATGAATTTCTTTGCAGCCTTATTATTGCTTCTGATGCCAGAAGAAAATGCATTTTGGTGGGTTTGATTTTTTTGCTTAATATGATTAAAGATTAAAGGTTAATATGATTCTGAAATGCTCGCATTTACATTTTAATCTCAGGGCGTTATCAGGTATTCTTGATGATTATTTTGAAGGCTATTTTTCAGAAGATTTGATAGAGTCTCAGGTAAATCATATTGTCCTTTTTATTAACTTTTTAAGAATATGATTAAAAGGCTGATTCTATTATATATTATATATTATATATTACACTATGTTTATTCTTAGGTTGATCAACTTGTTTTTGAGGAGTTGGTTCGTGAGAGATTTCCTAAATTGGGTTTGTTTTCATACAGCATCTTTATTTTTAATTTCAACTTGACATATTTACCTAGTTTCTGATGC
Organism: Bidens hawaiensis; assembly: GCF_021521415.1. NCBI lineage: Eukaryota > Viridiplantae > Streptophyta > Magnoliopsida > Asterales > Asteraceae > Bidens > Bidens hawaiensis. The sequence continues at coordinate 133,779 of NW_027492653.1, forward strand.
CACCTGGCAAACTATTGCAGTTAATCATCTAGATTACCTAGGAGTCCAGATATCATGGGTCTCTGGTCCATGGTTCCTTTCAATATTTATGAACATGCTTCCTTGGGAAAGTGGTTAGATTCTTCATATCGTTAGTCGCACTTATAAAAAATAGTTAAATATTTGCAGCTTATAATTCTTCTTATTTTCTTAATTATTTTCTCTCCGTTCAGTTCTTAGAGTCTGGGATGTACTTTTATTTCAAGGGAACCGTGTCATGCTATTTCGAACAGCACTCGCTTTAATGGAGTTATACGGTACAGTTTTTTTTTAAATGCATGTGTATGACCACTTTTAAGAAATTGCAAGTTAAGGTTTTTCAGTTTTGTGTAGGACCCGCATTAGTGACAACAAAAGACGCTGGAGATGCGGTTACACTGCTGCAGTCACTAACTGGATCAACTTTTGACAGCAGTCAACTTGTGTTGACTGCTTGCATGGGTTATCCAAATGTATATGAGGAAAGACTACAAGAATTGAGAAACAAACATCGGCCTGCTGTACAAGCTGCTCTTGAGGAAAGGTCAAAGGGGCTAAATATGTGGAAGGATTCTAAACTCACAAATGGTGCATTATCACGAATGAATTCTAATTCTTCTAGTACAGATGAGTCATGTATGAGTGAGGCTAATTCTGTTCCAGATATTCAAGAACAGGTATATATTATTACCAATCCACGACCAATATTTTCATATTATAGAGTAAACTAATATGAATTAATTAATAATCTAGATGGCATTGCTAAAGAAGGAGCTGTGCAAAGAACTAGAGGAAAAAAGATCCGCGATAGTCAGGTCAACTAGTTTTCTCAGTCTTTTCTTATGAAGGGGTATTTTGGGTATCTGGTTATAAGACAAAGATTTTTTTAAAACTTGGTCTAATGCTTGTTATCTTTTCTCTCCAGAGCAGAAGAGTTGGAAACTGCCTTAATGGAGATGGTAAAGCAGGACAATCGTCGAGAATTAAGTGCAAAAGTATGCTACAAAAACTTTCAACAAGAATCCTGAATATTAAATTTATATATTGAATCAATAACTATGATTTTATATATTTTGTTTTATTAGGTCGAGCAATTAGAGAGAGATGTTGCTGAACTACGACAGGCCCTTGCTGACAAGCAGGAACAAGAGAATGCCATGCTTCAGGTTTTAATTTAAGCATTCATGCAACATAAAAGTTCAATATTTTTATTACATTGATAAATACATAATTGTTATTATTTGTTAAGGTTTTGATGCGGGTAGAGCAAGAGCAAAAGGTAACAGAAGATGCTCGCAGGTACGCTGAGCAAGATGCTGCAGCCCAAAGATATGCCACTGGAGTGCTTCAGGTTAATTTACTTTTATTTGTTTATCGACCAATAAAAAAACTCAATATTTGATTTAAAATTTTGCATTGTTCAGGAAAAATATGAAGCTGCGAGTGCTTCACTTGCTGAAATGGAGAAGAGAGTGATTATGGGAGAGTCAATGTTGGAAGCAACTTTGCAATACCAATCTGGTCAAACTAAAGCACAACCTTCTCCAAGGTATCATCTGGGTTGCAAAATGGGCGGGCCTTGAATCGGGCCAACCCTCAAAACACTTATTTTCATTTTCTTTATCATGCAGATCTACAAATCAAGATTCTTCATCAATCAGAACAAGTCAAGAACTTTCACAAGAAACACCTACAAGAAAGATTAGTCTATTATCTAGACCGTTTGGGCTCGGGTGGCGTGACAAAAACAAGGTTGGTTTTGTACTTCTTTTGACACGTTTTTTCTAGGTTGAAACCCTTTAACAAATAGTCAAATATATTCAATTTTTGAAATAATTAATGATAATTACAGGCAAATAAAGTGAAGGTTACAAGCGAGGAACAAAGCCCGAAAGTTGTGGAAAAACCAGTAATAGAGCAGGCGAGTGCGAAGATAAGTGGCGATGAACAAAATGCAAAAGCTTTGCATGAAGATGTGAATGGTGATCAAATGGAACAAGTTTCTTTGGCTGACGACGGTAAGTAAAGATGAAATCGATGCGTCTATACTTGTGCTTGAGGAGAAATGTTCTTATTTTTGTCTGTAGTATTTTTCTTTGATACAGTATTAATAACTTTACATATAGCTCATTAGCCATTTGTTTTTATGTTATCAATAAAACCCTAGTTCGTCGAAAAGAATTGTAAAAAAGAAAATTGGGAAGTATGGTTATGGTATTTGAATCTTTGCTAGTTTTGATATTTAAGCAATTTTTTTCTTTTTAAATTTGATGTACATAAAAGTTTGATGTCATCTCATGATTTATGGTCACTTATGATATTTGGTAGTAAATTATGGGCAATGATAATCTAGTGTTTAATTTTCTGCCATTGTTGATCATTAACCGATCGGTCACACTAAATATATTAGTGACCTCTTTACATTACAAATAGTAAAGTACATAAACAAGAAAAAGAAATAAAAAAGGTCTATAGCGAGTCAATTAGCACCGGTCTTTATGCCAATCCAAGTTGCTCCTTGAAGGCAACTTATTCCAATGATTAACAATGTATTGGTGGGGTTCATGAGTTTTCTCGCAAAAGAATCTTCTCGGTTACCAAAAATTATCCAAATTGCATCGGTGGCAACTATATATTCACCGTTCGCATGATTCAAAATCCAAATAGACTGTTACCCTTTTATATAGAGCTTGCTAATTACAAGAATCTCCAATCCTTAAATAAAAAATAAAATAAAAAACCCCGAAAAATTCAAGTGGAAAATGGAAAAAGAATGGTGACGCAGAAAAGAATAACCAAACCCAAGTGTTATATAAACACAAAAGGGTCATATTTCTTGTTAGAAAAATATTATCTTTCACCTCACCTTCACCTGGTGCTGGCATCACTATTTCTTTGTGTTCTAGGAGTAGACGAGCCCGAACGAGTACTGTGAGGCTGGTAGGCCCGTGGGTCCTATTTTTGAGAAGCAAGATATGTGAGTGCTGTAACCACATCTGCAATCACGGGCCTCATGTTCAGCTGCTCTTGTACACACATTGCAGCCACTGCAAGTGCCTGATACAACCCTCTTACCGGGTACTGACCTTGTAACACGGGGTCCGCCATCTGCCCGAATTTCCTACGGTCTTTAAATAAAGGGCGCGCCTGCAGTCAAAGTTAACAAACTTGAATATATAATAACAAAGCAGCTTGTTAAGGAATATAGATTCATAATCCAAAGCTCACGGAGGCGTATCTGTTTTTGGCAGAGTCGGTGAACGGACTCGTGAAGGAAATGATCTTTACATGGAAATGAAAGAATCTGGAGTAATTAATGAACAAAATATTGCAGAATCAAAAGTAGCTCTAGTTTACGGTCAAATGAATGAACCACCGGGAGCTCGTATGAGAGTTGGTTTGACTGCCCTAACTATGGCGGAATATTTCCGAGATGTTAATGAACAAGACGTTCTTTTATTTGTTGACAATATCTTCCGTTTTGTCCAAGCAGGATCTGAAGTATCCGCCTTGTTGGGTAGAATGCCTTCCGCCGTGGGTTATCAACCTACCCTTAGTACCGAAATGGTTTCTTTACAAGAAAGAATTACTTCTACCAAAGAAGGGTCCATAACTTCTATTCAAGCTGTTTATGTACCTGCAGATGATTTGACCGACCCTGCTCCTGCTACGACATTTGCACATTTAGATGCCACTACCGTACTATCAAGAGGATTAGCCGCCAAAGGTATCTATCCAGCAGTAGATCCTTTAGATTCAACGTCAACTATGCTACAACCCCGGATCGTCGGTGAAGAACATTATGAAACTGCACAACAGGTTAAGCAAACTTTACGTTACAAAGAACTTCAAGATATTATAGCTATTCTTGGATTAGACGAATTATCCGAAGAAGATCGTTTAACCAAGAGCGCGAAAAATTGAGCGTTTCTTATCACAACCGTTTTTCGTAGCAGAAGTCTTTACGGGTTCTCCGGGAAAATATGTTGGTTTAGCAGAAACAATTAGAGGCTTTCAATTAATCCTTTCCGGAGAATTAGATGGTCTTCCCGAACAGGCCTTTTATTTGGTAGGTAACATCGATGAAGCTACGGCGAAGGCTATCAACTTAGAAACGGAGAGCAATTTGAAGAAATGACCTTAAATCTTTGTGTACTGACCCCTAATCGAATTGTTTGGGATTCAGAAGTGAAAGAAATCATTTTATCTACTAATATGGACAAATTGGCGTATTACCAAATCACGCTCCTATTGCCACAGCAGTAGATATAGGTATTTTGAGAATACGCCTTAACGACCAATGGCTAACGATGGCTCTGATGGGCGGTTTTGCTAGAATAGGTAATAATGAAATCACTGTTTTAGTAAATGATGCAGAGAAAAGTAGTGACATCGATCCACAAGAAGCTCAGCAAACTCTTGAAATAGCGGAAGATGCTTTGAGAAAAGCTGAAGGAAAGAGACAAACAATTGAGGCAAATCTAGCTCTACGATGGGCTAGGACACGAGTAGAGGCTATCAACGCCATTTCATAACCAGTCGATGTGTCCGAATAATCATCAATTTATACACCCTATATTTGGTTATTTTGTTTGACTTGATTCTGTCGATTAAATACAATCAAGTGAAATCATATTTTTATGATCACATTTTATGCAACGAAAAAGAAATAGAATAGAAAAGATACAAAAAAATATTACTAAAATCAAATGGGTATAAAAACTTATTAGATACCATTGACCGCGGTATCTAATAAGTTCTACCTACTATTGAATTTGAACCAATGACTCCCGCCGTATGAAAGCAATACTCTAACCGCTGAGTTAAGTAGGTCATTTATCTTCACAAAGAAAACCAAAAGGGACTCCTCCCGTCGATGGATTATAAATATCATATTACTTAGAAGCAATACCGATCAATATGATCTTGGATCATGGAATAGTCATCTTGACAAGAAATTATCTACATAATAAAATATGTATTACAAGCACTAAGGGCTGTAGCTCAGTTGGTAGAGCACCTCGTTTACACGCGCGCCGATGTTTTTCAGGGGAGTGCATCATGCAATCAAAAAAATTGATCTTATTGATAAATCGATGTCTTACTCAATAACTTTGAGGGAAGAAGAGAACAATAGCCTGACAAGGGTTCGGTCCGATTTAGGTGCCCAGTTAGGTGCCAAACAGACCCCACCGTTGATTTGATATATTGATAAGGAGAATACCTAGTCTATTCAATGCTAGGCTGAGTATCAGGGCCTCAAAAAAACCTCTTTTCGTCCTATGAACTTTAAGGTGTATGAAGTTTTCATATTTGATTTTTAAGTAGAGCGATAGAGACTTCATTTCACTTAAGTGAATCTAGGCCAGAGGCAAACCTACGTCAAGATAACCCCCCTTGAAAAACTTTGGTAGTGTTCCTGAATCTGAATCAACATAATGACTCAGAGCACATGGAGCCATCTTCTTATTTTTCTGTCAAAAATAAAAATGGCGGACTAGCTGATATTTCTATCAGTTAATGAAAGAGCCCAATGCACAAAAAATGCATGTTGGGTCTTTGAAACAGTTCATATCATTTTGATAATAATAAGTTTGATCTGTTTTACCGAGAAGGTCTACGGTTCGAGTCCGTATAGCCCTAGAGCCCTATACAATTCAAACAATTCAAAAAAAAAAAACGAATAAATATTCGAATACAAAAAATTGTCTCTTTTTTTATTTGATTTTCCTCGTTATTGTTTTAACTGACTGATTGCTTCATCAAAAGACAATCATTCCTATAAGCCCATTCATTGGGAAAGCAAAAACACATTTCATTTCAATGGACCCAATTGATCTTTTTCTAGTTGTGGATAAAAAAACCAACTTTTCCTCATTACTCTTCGTAGTCAAATTCATATGGAATTTTCCTCTTTTCCTGTCCGAAATCAACGAGTTAATTATACTACCCTTCTTTGGTATATCCAATTCTAGTGAATTTTGTATCATAACACGAGTCTGGTTAAAAACTCCAACCTAACCCAACCCCAATTTTGTGCAAAAGATAAAGTTTGAAAAAACTAATATCTTTGCTAATGCTAAGTTTCATTGTAAACATTGTCAACAACGTAAAATAGGCTTAGTATACCTTACTTAGACCTAGTCTTCTCTTTCGATAGAAAATCCTCCATTGGGATTGGATTCTAATACTAATAAAAGTAAT
>NW_027492653.1:142500-145000 GCF_021521415.1 Bidens hawaiensis
CACGAGGATTTTCAGTCCTCTGCTCTACCAACTGAGCTATCCTACTATTCCTGATGTATCATCCTCATTTTCATTTTACTAGAGAACGTGGGTCTATGTCAATTGAACGGGTATTACAAAGCCTCGTCCAGGTCCTATAATTTGTCAAAAGAACAACTTTGTAGGTTTCAATATGAATAAAAAGATCGATCGTGAATCATTCAAATGGGGATTCCTTGATCAAAGATGTTCATTTGTACATGTATCATATATGCCACATGTGACATGTGATACATTTCCGCTCGGATCCATTTGTATAAAGAGTCTTGAATGAGAAAGATAAGTACTTTTGAACCTCTAACGCAAAAAGTAGAAAAAGGATACAATAAAGAATTAGGGAGTCAAATTGGGGATAGAGGGACTTGAACCCTCATGATTTTTTAAATCGACGGATTTTCCTCTTATTATAAATTTCATTGTTGCCGGTATTGACATGTAGAACGGGACTCTATCTTTATTCTCGTCCGATTAATCAGTTCTTCAAAAGATCTATCAGATTATGCGTGAATGCTTTGATCAATGAATATTTGATTCTTTCTTCAATATGGAATCGATTCACATCAATTCTTCTATGTATACAGGTTTATCCTTCATCTTTTCTGAAGTTTCGATAGAAGGATTCCTCTACCAATGTAAGACAATCAACTCCATTCATTAGAACAGCTTCCATCGAGTCTCTGCACCTATCCTTTTTTGATTTTCGCTTTCTGAACCTTTTTTTTTTCGGAAAACGTGATTTGGCTCAGGATTGCCCATTTTTTTAATTCCAGGGTTTCTCTGAATTTGAAAGTGATCACTTAGTAAGTTTCCATACCAAGGCTCAATCCAATTAAGTCCGTAGCGTCTACCAATTTCGCCATATCCCCCTTTTTGAGATGAAAATCTCATTGCGATCTCGTTCCCTTTTTTCTTTCTCAGAACCGTTTAATTCATTAGATTTAATTCATTAGATAGATGCTGATTCCTGTCTCGAAAAAGCTTTGTCTTTGATCTCTTGTCTATCTTCTTTCATCTTCTATAGGAGGCTCATATTCGATCCAATCAAAAACGATTTTATCATTTCTGTATCCGCAATTCAATATAGGTGGATACATACCCTATATATCTGTCTCTCTTTCACTGATTTTACCCTGAAATTTCGAATACTTGAACGATCGATTTTTTTTTAGAATCTTTAATCGTGATAAAAAAAAAATTCTATATCGCTAAATTAATCGTTATGTTCTATAATATTTACTATAATATAATATTTAACAGTTATTTTTTATTCTATATTATATTCTTTAATATATTCTAATTATATGGATGGAAGAGCCAAGAATTCAAATAGTTAATAGCAAAGATTCTAAGAGTTTGTTGAATTCCTATGTATGTTGAATTTATGTTATGTGAGCCTGCTTAGCTCAGAGGTTAGAGCATCGCATTTGTAATGCGATGGTCATCGGTTCGATTCCGATAGTCGGCTTTTCGCTATTTGTTTTATTCGATGTTTTACATGATTGATAATGCATCTTTGCAATCAAAGAATATTGAAAAAATAAATAAAATAAAGTGTCTTCCTCTTTTCGCAAAAGCCATTGATTTCTTATGTTATTATGTTATAGGAATATCCAACTATCTCACGAAAAGAGACATTTTCTTTTGCTATATATAGAATAGAAAGATCTTTATATTTATCTAACTCATCTCATTATTCTTAATACTTCAGTAAATTTGGCTTTATCTTTATTTAGAATTTAGTTCATTTTTAGTTTAGTTTTATTTTGTAAAATGAAATTTCATCAATAAGAATTAATAATTAAATAGAAATAAGAAGGAGTCTTTATGTCGCGTTACCGAGGTCCTCGTTTAAAAAAAATACGTCGCCTGGGGGCTTTACCGGGGCTAACTAATAAAAGGCCCAGAGCTGGAAGTGATCTTAGAAACCAGTCGCGTTCCGGGAAAAAATCTCAATATCGTATTCGCCTAGAAGAAAAACAAAAATTGTGTTTTCATTATGGTCTTACAGAACGACAATTACTTAAATACGTTCGTATCGCCGGAAAGGCAAAGGGGTCAACAGGTCAGGTTTTACTACAATTACTTGAAATGCGCCTGGATAACATCCTTTTTCGGTTGGGTATGGCTCCGACTATTCCGGGAGCTCGCCAATTAGTTAACCATAGACATATTTTAGTCAACGGTCGTATAGTAGATATACCAAGTTATCGCTGCAAACCCCGAGATACTATTGCGGCGAGGGATGAACAAAAATCTAGAGCTCTAATTCAAAATTCTCTCGACTCATCCCCTCCTCAGGAATTGCCAAACCATTTGACTCTTCAACCATTCCAATATAAAGGATTAGTCAATCAAATAATAGATAATAAATGGGTCGGCTTGAAAATAAATGAATTGCTAGTTGTAGAATATTATTCTCGTCAGACTTAAACCTAAAAAAAAAATAATAAAAACGAATAAG